>NC_033801.1:60829004-60831696 GCF_001876935.1 Asparagus officinalis
GCTGATGTGTTAGGGGAGTAACTTCCCTATTCTACTCTTCTTGCTTCTGTCATTGGTGCTGCTCTTTGTGGTGGGCACCAGGTCATGAAGAAGGCTAGGGATGAAGAACACAAGTGATTACTTTATTTTTAAGGGAAGCAAACTGCTATTGAAGAGACTGGGCTAGTCGTTGATTTGACTCGTCCAATTGGGCTTGGGTGGTATAGCCAGAGTTGGAATTTTCTCTAGGGTTTGGAACAGAGGACCGATCATGATTGGCTATTTTCTCAAATGAAGAATAAGAGGCTCCATATTAGGCACCAAACTGTTGATATTAGCCAATTAATTAGGAGATTGATTATGATTTTGGAGGAGTTTAGGGTCTCTTTGTCTCCTTTGATGGTTGACTATAACCACCAACAAAGATTTCTGCACACTATGACCCCGTTAGAGGATCAGAGTTGGGTCCTTTGATGAACCCTACGATGCTCAAGTCAGTTACTGATTCAATAATTTAAAAAGTGCTAAATTTAGTTGGAGTAGTCAAGATTGTTCATGTTTTCATGCAAAAGAAATCATCCCTATTTATAGGAATCTGTGGGCGGTTTTTTGATAAGTTGATCAAGTCAGTGTAGGTAGTTGGTCAGATGATGCTTTACAAGTGTCGGTTACAGAGTAAGCAAGTCATGTCTAATGCATCTGCAATAGGGTGGCTGAAGTGCTGGTGTCGTCCGAGGAGTCATTATGATTCCGGCGGGGGAGTTAGATGACCCTAGCCATGCATTGAATGCAATATTGACTGGGCTACGTAGCTATGCATGGTGAAACTGATAGGTCAATTCGTCTTTCAAGACATTACGTAGTGAAGTCAATTGAAAGACATCATTCATCTCATAATTTTCAACTCCTTGAGATGATCCCAGCCTAGAGGAGCCATTCTTCTTGGGTCCGGGTTGAGAGACCGACCTAAAACACCTTTCATCTTGGATCTATCTCTAAAAATAGGTCGGCTACGTGAATGCCCGGATCGGAAAACAATACGTGGCTACGTGAGGGGGGATCAATTATACTTAATAATTTTCAAGATACAACAGGAGGAATAAAATTTAGCCCGAAAATAGCCTACTTCATATTGCAGGTGGCATAAGTGGATCTCATTGTAACCACATAGCTAAAATCACGTCTTAGTAACTTGGATAGGCACCTAAGCTAAAATTCACACCCGAGATTCAACAAAAATACTTTTTTTCAATACTTTCAATTGATGAACAATAATATGTTCCATGCCCAAACGCACTTAAAACCAAAAGGACTATTCCAAGAAAAAGCTAGAATTACCCTCCGCATGCAACGTGACTCAATACCCACCCCAAGAAAAAAAAATTGCCCTCATTTAACATATTTCGTGCCTAGAGTTGAAAAAAATATTTTGATTGGTTGCTTTAAATTAAAGTTCAAATTGCGTGTATGATTAAAATAAGCGAAATTAATTTCTGACTGATGCACCTAATCTCAAATGACAACCTAACCGAATATTATTCTCTGTACTTCAACGTCCACTATATTGCACGATGTTTTCTTTGAACCTAATCATAGGTTTGGTAAAGACTAAATTATAAAGTTAAGGCCAACGTGAACCCGGATCCTTTTCAATCTAAAAAGTTTATTGGTAGAGAAAAAATATCGATCACTTGATATCTCCATAGATGAGAATGCAATAACATAAAAGAGCAGCACAGTATTAGAAATTTGCTTTGGATCTTTTATTTCAATGCTAAGACAAATTATCAAGTCATAACTCCATTGAACTTAAGATGCTTCTACAAGAATATATAAATTGATATTGCATGTTTCGATGCGAAGCTGCAAAAACGTTCAAAGAAACTATAGATTGGAAATTCGGGTCATGGTAAATGTCAAAGTTTGCCGCTGCGTAAAAACTCCAAAATTGCAGTAAAAATTAAGGGTATAATTTGTACAATTAATCTAATAGAAAATAAAAACTTTTAACTTTAAAGGTAGCTGGTAAAATGATCCAAAATATAGAGGAACTTCAAAGGTACCTGGCTTGAAAAGGATTTCATTTATATTTTTCTCAAGCTATTTTTCTATATTTGTTTGCTTGGAATCTGAGAGAATAAAATTAATCGTGACATCAACATTTTCTTGAGCAAAAAATTTGTAGCTTATGAATAGAATTTTACTTGAATAATAACTTATCAAAAAACTATTAAATAATTAAAATAAGCTGATGGATTCAGTGAATGGATTGATAGACTGGGTAATTGTGAATTTCGATCGGTGTCTCTCTTTATCTCTTGAAACAAACAAATCTTTTTGGCTTAAAACATAGAGAAGCCGATCGACGATCTTCTATAGTTTCCATCCATCCAGATAACATGATTAAGGAAGAAAGTGAACAGGTTTTTAAGAAAAAATTACTTCTGTAAACATTTATTCTTCAAATCTTGCAAGCTAAATAGACCCTTATTGGAGTATATGTCGTAACTGTTATGTCTACACAATGACGAACAAAAGTTTCATTTGAATATTATGCACATGGGAAGGGTATTCTCAGTCATTCGGTGCTAATAGTATAAAATTATAACCCTCAAATCTCATCAAAACTTTAGAGTAAGACTTAAAGTTCTCAAAACTAAAAAAGGATATTCTATCTTTTACATTTGATTACAAAATCAATCAATCAATATAT
>NC_033801.1:60833172-60869719 GCF_001876935.1 Asparagus officinalis
CCTAAAACATTGATTTTTTTTCTTTTAGAATTTGTGCTTGTTTCTGATGTGTATAAAATTAATGGTAGCAGGGGCTCTTTGACATGGTAGTGTTGAGAGCTAAGATATAAGCCAAGAGGGGGTGTCCCGACCCTTGTCCTAGCTAGAGCTAAGGGCGAGCAAAATGGCCGGTCGTATGTACACAAGAATCAAATCAATCGGTCTCACACACATACTTAAGCATCATCTGGCTAAGCTGCTGCAAAAAAGGTATAGAACAGTAAACAAGCAGCTGAGGTGGGCAAAGTTGACAAAAATCAACTTTCGCTTAAAGTAGTCTAAAACAGGGTTAAACAACTGTGGACTACATAGCGTGGTGGGACTTTGAACTAACAAGCTAGACAAAAAGGGGCAAAACCTTTAAAACAACCTTACGCCAACTCCTAAGAGGGTAAAACTATCCAACCACACAACATGATCCAGAACTAGTTACTGTCGCCACCTTGAGAAAGAAGGGAGAAAATAAATCCAATAGGTCGTCAGGCAAGCGACCCCCAACAAGTATCAAGTGAGAAAAGAAACAAAGACAGAAGGTAAAATAGAGAATATCTCAAAGCATACACTTACTAAGATCTGACATGGAGAACAAATAAGGGACGATAGACCAAACAACCGAAAGGTATGAATTTGTCCAAGATGTTGAAAACATCTGAAATCAACTGTAAAATCAACACAAATTGAAACCAGGACTAATATAAACTAAATAACCAAATATGCACACCTACTAGTCATTACTATCTTAAAATACTCATGAAAAATAGCTCACCAGAATATCAACCGGAAAGATTCCATATCGCGTACTACTTCCTTGATCTAATCAAGATTCTCGTGATTAGCATTTTATTTAGAAAGACCTTCGTTGAGAATATGTGTACATGTCATGTGATCTGACAGGTTTCTGGTATCACCCAAATCCTCCCATACTAATCAACCGGTTTCACGGGAACCACCATGGCCTCACACATCTCTAAAGATTCGGTTCCCTAAAATTAAACTCATCAGGGTTTTTTCCTTATTTGTTGTACATGAAATGTTATATACTAGTCCTGAGAGTCTCATCTTATAGAAAATATACTATCATGACACCTGATACTTGTTTAGATGGTATTGACCAGGTGTTCAGTCAGAGTGTCCTCTACATCTGAGAGGTCAAAGAAGATAAAATTCTGAATCATGAATTCAAACACATTATCTCTTCTCATAGCTTGTGTAAATGGGAAATTCCAAACGAAATCCGGCACTCATGAAGAGATACCATGGATGTATCACAAAGTTAAATGAAATTGAAAATTAAACAATACTAAACCAAAAAATTTCCCGAATGAGTATACTAACTAGTGGTATCCAATCGGGCAATATTATAATAGACATGGGCCTCCACTTGCGCACAAGTGGTCCCAAAATTCACGGTCCGATATAGTTTGATCAAAATCTGTAGTAAACAAGTTTCATCCTTCATGTACAACAACATCAAGCACAACCATATAACATCATCTAAGTCTATGCAAAAACTAAATCAACACATTCTTAGCATCACATTCATGTCAAAGTTCACAAAACATGATTTGGACAAACAAAAATCAAATATACATGTTTTTTAAAGAACTAACTTTTAGAGGATTCTAGAATATCCCAAGCACAAAACATCAAACTAAGTGCAAATACCCTGTGTCACAGGTAATCTTCACTTTAGAGAAGCTAATGAAGAAAACGAAAGTGAAATGGAAATCAAAATCTCAAAATATTCACAAAATCAGAATTTGCCAAATTGCATGTTAAGCACATGCTCTCAGTAGTTGGGTGTGTGTGCTCAATGACATGCCACAATAGGTAAGTGGCACATCCCCTTCTTGAAGTGAATCACTTATCGATCAAATTCTACTACCACACAATCTAATCTATCCATATTTTATGAATTACACATTTCTTAGATTCATAGTAAGAATCATTTATAATTAGTTTGAACTCATTTCATCATAAGTCCAAAGAGAAATCTCAACATTTTAGTACTATCCAAATATATGCATTTTTATATGAAAACTAGCTAGATCTGAGCAAATCCACAAATCAAAATATACAACTGATGTACAAACATGTTCAAAACTGTGCCCTAGAATATTGATCTAACAAGAAGAGGTAAGGATGCCTGCCTTGAGAGATATAGGTTGCAAAACCCAATATTTCTCCATTGCTTGAGCAAAACTCACATCTTTACCTAGCACAAATGGTTCTAAATAAGAACTCAGATCTATAATTCAAACAAAGAGATTGAGCATAAAAAATAAATATTATCTTAGCTTGGATCTATGGCTTCGATGGTCGACAGACGTTCTCTTCACCCTATCTTGATCTACTTCATCAAAGATTCTTTTCTCTCTAATTTTATTCTTTTTCTCTCTCATTCTAGCTCTCATTTTATGGAGGATACTCTAAATTGAACTAGGATTTTTGGAAGGGAATTATCTCTTCTATTTATAGTTTAAAACACTCATCCTAACTTCCTAATATTTATGACAATGCCACTTATGGCTAAACATGTGCTAACACTCTAATCTAGTCTCTCTAAACTCTTAGGTTGACTCTCTTATCATCCTAACTCAAGTCTAAAATCAGAAAGATGGTTTGGTCTAGCCCGAATGCAGGGCAGTTAGATTCAAGACTTTTGGTCAATGAAATCAACGGTATCATTATCCGTATAAATATGGAATATGATTTTGGTGGGTGTTTCAAAGGGGTTGAATAGGGTTGCACAAATATTTTGATAAATTTAAAAATATACTAGAAAACTATGAAATATATAGCCACAACAATAAATAAAAATTAAACATAGAGTACAAGAGAATTTTTATAGTGGTTCAAAATAAATTCCACTTCTACTTTTTCTTCTCTCAAAGGGGTTTCCACACTATGATAATTGTTCTCCTAGATTACTAACCCTAACCGAAAAGACTTTATCAAACCAGTTCCTAGATCAAAGCTTAATCAAGTCATCTATAGCAAACAATCCTATCACTAGTGTGTACCCAAGCTCTCAGCCAGTAAAACAATTCTCAATTGACACCACCTTGAGTATTCTATAAAAACCGATCAAACGATCTAGAAAGTATTTTGATTATAAATAAAAATATCAATAAGGTGCAATGCGAATATCTTGTAGTCCTGAATGATCAAAACATTCTTCAAAAACTAAGAAGTTTTGATCTGGAAGAATGAAGGCAGATACGATGGTCCTAGGGTAACACTCATCAAAGGAAATTAATGTAATGATAAAAATGCAATGATGGTATTATTAAGAGCACTACGGGATGATCTTGATAATGAAGGAACTTTTAAACTTCAAACCATAGGTTTTTTCTCTCAATCTCTCTCTTTTTCTATGAAATTAGGTTACATATGTATATAACAAACGTGATTAGAGAGAGGATATAGCAGCTACGATGAACAACTAAGATATTAGAAAGCTGCTTATTTGATCCAAACTCATTGATGGAAAACTTGCTCTTTGATTAGTCAACAGCTCATTGATGGGAGAATAATCTTTGTAATTTCTGAATTGATTGGGGTGAGCTTCAAATCGATAGGTTTCTCCTCTGCTGATCGATAGCCAAGATACACATCGATAACACATTAGCTTTGTGCATCTATGAGTTTCTTTGCTCATTGATGGCCATTGACTCATTAATGGGTATAGCTCATTGATGGGTTATTCCTAATAAAACATTATTTTGAGCTAATTTTGATTCTACTTCAATTCGTTATTATTTATAGCTTGTATTTACTCGCACAAGTCATCTCACACACAAGTTAGTCACAAACACATGTTTATTATTACTCAAATAAGATAAATTGTATGAACAATTTCTTAACAAGTAGCAGAGCAATCCAAGATTGAATCTAGCTAGCTACAATTTGTAAGATCATAAAGAGGGAGTGACTAGGGTCAATAAAACATTATGACTACTAATCCAGTGATAGGGCTATACTACAATAGATGTGTATACAATGACAATTATATGGAACTAAAATGTAGAAAGTTTAATAGAGCTTTCATGCAGTAAAACACTCAGATAAATAAATAAGTAGATAAGTATGGAATATACAAATAATGTACTTGTGAAACAATGTGTGGAAAGTTCAGTGAGAACTTTCAGATAGAACAATGAATATACAGATAAGCAAATGTAATATGAAATATATAGAAAGTTTAATAGATCTTTTTGCCTATACGTCAACTGCGTAGATGAACAGATAAACTGTGATGCGATGTGATGTGTGTGTGCTCCGCAAGTAGATGTGATGTAGATGAACACAAATGAACTATCTATTAAACAAGAAGATGACTATAACTGATGATATAAACAAATATACTATGACAAATTATCTATAGAAACTTCAGCAATATTCTTCAAAACACATCAAAATAGTAGAGCAAGAAGTTGTTTGGGGAAAAATCGATTTGTTCATTGATGTGTTCATTACAACTTCAAACGTTACAATGAAAACAAAAGTTAGTCTTTTTATAAGACCCTTACATAATAAAAACAAAAAAAAGTACAACTCTCGTCAAACAACGTAACAGGTGTTTATCGCCCGCTGCTTGCGTGGGAAATTAGCCTATGACGGGGACGTTAGTATTCGTGGACCACCAAACGATCAGATCTGATCCGGAGTTTCGTTGATTCGTGAAGGAATCAATAAACCGAAGCAATTATCTTGATAACAACGAGATAATCACTCTTCTCGAGATCACCACAACGGGACAATCTCAAGGAAAAGAACGAGGCTACAGATCTGACGAACACCTCTTCTTTATGCTAAAGAATTCGCTGAAGTCTCCTCCCCCTCCCTGAAATTCATGGCTCTTCAGTCTTCAATTCAGTAAGGCTTCGCCAACGTTCGAGAATTCCAGATCTAAAAAAATGAAGGCTATGGGGCTGTATTTATAGGCTTCAGGAGCCCTGTGTTCAGATAAGAACTATTGATTCACTCTTATCTTCAGTTATAACTACTTAACCACATTCTTGGATGATATCAGATCAGTTGAAACAAATCCGGAGGGTTAACGGTCGAAAACCAGCTTAAAACCGTCAAATCAACATTTTTGGGATGCGGACACCCGTGGGTGTCTCGGCGTGACCGAGACACCATTGGGTGTCTCGGCCATGGCCGAGACACCTCCGGCCGACACACCAAGGGGTGTCTCGGCGAGGCCCGGAACGTAGTTCGCGCGTTCTGTCCGTTTCCACCGTATTTTCGTCGTTCGATCTCGGAATTACGCGGTTCAAGATGCATTGGAAAGCCGACAAGGAGATCTATAAGCTTCCATAATTGAATCACATGTGGAGTTTTTGCGTCGAAAATTGTTGTGTTCATTGTGATCGAATCTATTACAACTTTAGTCATTACAATAAACTTGAATAAAATAACAAAAGTTGATCTTTTTATAAGATCTCCTTACACAATGAAAATAAAACAAGTTTACAACTTTATCAAACAAACGCAGGGAGATCGTTTATCGGTCTTCTGCTTGTGTGGGATCTTTGCCTGTGCCGGGGTTTATCCGTGGACCGCCTTTGATCTGGATCCGGTTGATGAAAAATTTAGCAGAGCTTCGTCTTCACCGATGAAGTATTTGATTTGAAGCGCTGAGATCGACTAAGCAAAATCAGGGCTCTTCTCGAGATTAAGACCAAGCCTAATCTCAAGGGACGGACGGGAACGGGCGTCGGATCTCTCGAACTCTCCTTCTTTATGCCGAAGAACTCGCCAAGATCTGTCAACCCTCGCTGAAATTCGTGCTCCTTTGACTCCACAATCCGGCAGTACCTCCTCGTCTTGATAATAACTCCCCCGCTGAAAGGAGGCCCTATGCTTATATTTATAGGGCTTCGGAAGCGGTTATTTGGATGAGAACAAGTGATTTGGCCTTATCTTTAGTCAATAACAGCCTAACCACATTTGTAGATGATATCAAGTTAGTTGGGAACCTCTGGAACTGAAAAGATCTCCAGAAAATCGTCAAAACACCGAACATGGGTTGAAATAGCGCAGGGGCAAGTCTGACCCGCGCTTGCGCGGGTCGGATGGATCCGACCCGCGCGGGCGCGGGTCGGACTTGGCCGACCCGCGCGGGCGCGGGTCGACGCGGTCCGACCCGCGCGGACGCGGTGTTTCGAATTTTTGCTGAGCTCTGGTGTTTTCTGGTCTTTCCGGGACTTGTATTTTCTACCGTTTTGCGTAATTGATCGTCTTGTTGACTTGTACGCTTCGTTGTGGAATTGACCGTCGAACGCGTGTTGATTGACACACACATGTTGATTGACGCACACATGTTGATTGACGCGTGCAAGCTGATTAACGTGCGCGTGTTGATCGACATGCACGAATTGATTGTCATGCGCGTGTTGATCGACGCGCATGAACTGATTGACGCGCGCGTGTTGATTGACGCATGCGAGCTGATTGGCGCGCGCGAGCTGACTGTCGAGCGTGTAGGTCACTTGATTCGCCATTTTACTTCAGGCGCTTGTCGGCGTCAGATAATCCTCTTAGACTCGGATAACGATGTTCGTCATCAGTCTCGAGCTGTGTGCGGACACCTATAGGCATGTTTAGAAGCCTACAGATACCCCCTCCAAAGTATTTCAGACTCATTCTTTTATAGAGTAGTCTGGAATGCTTTGGATATGATTGGTCCCCGCCTTTAGTTGGTGTCAAAGGACCTGTGAACTGTTTCAATTCTTGACTTCTTCAGCCTTCAGTCTATCCAGTGTTTTGTCGAATAGATGAAGTTCTTCCGGTGCTGCGTTTATCGTCTGACCGTTGTCGAAGTCTTGAATCGGAATTGGTGAGTTACTTTCTGAACTTAGCTCGTGCCATTGAGTTGACTTTGAACTGATCCTCTCCGTCGGGAATTCATATCTGATTGTAACTGAAATCCTTGGAGTCATCTTTTGCCTTATTTTGGTGAAATTGCTGATGCGTTGACCGGCATCGATTTTTACTGTAACGTGTTTGACCGGCGTTAACACAGTTTATACTCGTATGTTTGCTGGAGTCTACACAGTTTAAGCTCTTAAGGCATTGGAGCATGATGGTCCCGAATGTTGGGCTGCAGGACCAACTATTAAAGCTGATTCATCTGCACGTGTAGATCTTATCCTGAAGTTTGTTGGATGTTCAAGTCATGAGACCAACTAATGAAGCTGATACGTAGACTTCGTCTTGTTCCGCATGTAACGTTATGCTAAAAGAGTTAACTCTTTTAGTGCTACGATATTGAATACGTAGACTTCGTCTTTCTCCTGTGAAAAGACTAAACAGCGACGTGTGTCAGACGTAGACTTTAAGGTTTTTTGGCAAACCCTCAGCCTTCAACGGATTTGGCGTGCCTTTACCGATTACCGTTTGAATCGGGCTTGCATGTAGATTGTTTAAGTCCGTTTCGCATGTGACGTTGTGCTAAAGGAATGAACTCCCTTAGACTTGATGCTACGATATTGAATACGTAGACTTCGCCATTGTTACGGGAATAGGCTACCTGGCAACGTGTGTTAGACGCTAGCCTATCCCTACTTAGGCTTCGGGATAAAAGTTCCCAGATTGGAATTCTGGTGTCTTCTTCAATCGGTGAAAGACTAAACCAGCAATGCGTGTTAGGTGTTGACTTATCCCTACTCAGGATTCGGGATAAAATTCCCCACGCGTGTGAGGCGCGGATTTTAGCGTTATTAGTAACGGCCTGCAACAATGTCGAATATGTGGGCTTTTGTCCTTTTCACGGCAAAAGACTAACCGGAAACGCGTGTTAGGCATTGACTTATCCCTACTCAGGATTCGGGATAAAATTCCCCATGCATAAAAGGCATGGATTTTTGTTGCTACGATGCTGAATACGTAGACTCGGTCGTTTTCACGGGAATGAACCACCCAGCAATGCGGGTTAAGCGTTGACTTATCCCTACTTAGGCTACGGAATAAAATGCCCCAGACTGGATTCTGGTGTCTTTTTCAATCAGTGAAAGACTAAACCGGCAACGTGTGTTAAGTGTTGACTTATCCCTACTCAGGATTCGGGATAAAATTCCTCGTGCCTGTGAGGCACAGATTTTAGGAGTTGAAAAGGTGGTGTCTTTTCTTGGGGCAAAGACGAACCCGAAACGGGAGAGGAAGAATTTTATATTCTATCTCCCAAAGCTGAAAAGGAAGAATTTTATATTCTATCTCCAGTTGCAAAAGGAAACTCAAAGTGGGATCTCCACTTCAAGAATCCGGGAATGTGAAACTAAGAGTGGGATCTCCACTCCGAGAATCAAAGAGATTCGGATAGTCCTAACTGTCGGAAGGTTTGATTACCGAACTAAAGATGGATTTCTCGTTTATCGAGAGGGAATTGTGGTTTTGGTCCTAACTGTAGGAATGTTTGACCAGGTGCGAGGTTTGAGGCAACCCTAACTATTGGAAGGTTTGATCGCTCGATCTGAAAATTGACCCCTCGTTCATTGAAGGAATCGAGAGGGGATTTTGGTTATGGTCCTAACTGTAGGAAGGTTTGACCAAGTGAGAGTGGGAGTGTGAGATGACCCTAACTTTTATAGGTTTGATCACTCGATTTGTGGACCTCTCATTCATTGAAGGAATCGAGAGTGGATTTTGACTGTGGTCCTAACTGTAGGAAGGTTTGACCAAGTGGATAGTGGGAGTGGGAGTACAAATCACAGTGGGAGTGTTGACTTGTACAAATCACTCAGTAGGGGTTCTTGGTGTTAAGTGATAATGACTTAGCACGAAGGGGTTTGACATTTCGTCAAGGATTGACAAATCAAAATTCTAAGCATTATATCCGGACTCTAACCATGAAAGTGTTGAGTGCACGAATATAGCGGGAGTTTGAATGGATTAAACAGGAAAGAATTTTGGTGGTTCCACCGTCAATTAGTCTGATCGGTGGGGGATTTTGTTGTGTGACACTGTGAGTCATTAAGCACCAATGAGAGTTTTGTGAGGGAAGATTGATCTAATGAAGCGATCGAATCTCATCTCAGCAAAAGAGTATTCGGAAGTCATAGTAGGAGTTTAGTGTTTATCACTTTGTTCATAATGATCGGGTTATCCCTAAGAATATTATATTTAACATTCTTCCGGGAACTTCCCGTTACATGAATTATCCACCCCCAGCTTTCTTTGCAAAACTGGGTGTAACGAGGAGTACGTTATCCTGAGTCACATGTTCGGGTTATCCTTAAGAATATATGATTCTCTAGGAACTTCCGGTTACAAAAATCATCCACCCCGAGCTTCCTTTGCGAAACCGGGTTTAACATTATACTTAGTTGGATGACTAAGAAGTAGTTTATACTCGTATACTCTTTGGAGTGTAGGAAGGAGCAGTTTATACTCTTATACTTGTCGGAGTCTTCATTCTACTTAATTGAGCGATATAACGCCGGCTTCAACCAAGGTTTGAATGCTATTCTTGAGAGCAAAGCAATCCTTAAAGGGATGGAGGATCCTCCTGTGGTACACACAGTATTTTGGATCCACGATGTTATCAGCTTCCTCCTGATTTACGACAGGTGGCAACTTGATCTTGTTATTTTCAAGGAGAGACTCGAAGATGGCTAGAACGTCTTCGTCCTTGAAGGAGTACTCTTTTTGGAGTCTCGGATCCGAAATCTTGTGCTGCCATCGGGATTGCTGTTGTGATGTTTGATTAGTACCAACAGCAGCTGCAGGTGCCTTGACCTTACTACGGGAGGCAAAGTTCGAGTTCGGAGGATTGGCCGTCGGTTGGCTCCTCTCGGCCTTCTTCCTTCGGAGGAAGCGTTCGGCTTGTTCACCGCGCATCTTCAAGTCTTTCCAAGTGTTGGATGGTGTGACTCCCATAACTTCCAAGATCTCAATAGATAGGTTGTTATGATATGTCTGGAGGATGAAGTCCTCCGTGATCGGATCTTAGCAGTTCATTGCTTTATTCCGAAAGCGCTTGACGAAGTCGTCGACTGTCTCGTCATCTTCTTGTTTCTCATCAAAAAGTGTCCTGATGGATACCTTGTCGTCATCATCAAAAAAGTTACCAAGGAATGAGTTCTCCATATTGTCCCAGTTGTTAATACTTCCGGGCTTGAGACGGCGGTACCAATCGAAGGCCGACCCGCGAAGGGTGCCAACGAATGACCGAACCATCAAGGCTTCATTGCCGGAGATCATACCCAAGTGGGACTTGAAGTAGATCAGATGTTGTGTGGGCGAACCATTTCCGTCAAACGGCGTGAAGTTAATCAGGTTGAACTTCACCGGGTATGCTATTGAATCCCACTCTCTTGGATAGGGACATGGAATGCCGGTCCTTTTCACCTCTTGAGCAGACATTAGAGCATTGATTTTGCTCTCGAGATCATTTATTTTCTCATCCTCGCTCGTATCGGGGCTTAGACGATTTGTGATAGGAACAACGGGGCCACCATCGGTGTTGTCATCATTGGTGGGACCACCCCCAGCGTTATTATTTTTAGTGGGGTCATCCCCAGTGTTCTGATCAACGGGAGGTTCATCAGCATTGATATATTCATCCACGTCTGAATCGCTAACTGCTTGAATAACATTGTTACGATGACCGGATACACCTAGCTGATTCGACAAGGCTCGGATCTGTTGGTCATGCTCTTCCCTCATCCGTAACATAGCCATTTCCATTTCGAATTTAAATGCTTGCTTCTGCTTGGCTAGAGCATCCTCAACCATTTTAGTTTCTTCTTTGGTGTTAATCATAAACACTTCGCGGGATTGCCCTGGGCTAGATAGTGTATTGTCAGAAGCGACTGCAGAGTTAGCATCTGATGCTTCATCGTCCGACGATAACCCTCTCTACATTCTTTGGTAGTCCCTGCGTCTAGTGGTCCCTGATCTCAACCGGGTTAGACGATGAGATATAAGCGGGTCAGAGCTAGAAGGTCGAATCGACTTTCCCTTATCAGCCATATTTATTGTGACTTCCGGGAGTTCGTCACCTTGAACAACCAATCGCTTTTTACGGAGACGTTTTGGTTTGGACTTAGTCATTCCGTTGGAGATCCTCTCGGATACGGAGACCCTTTGCGGAGCGGTCTTGGGGCAACTGCACGCTGATAATACTGCCCTGATTAGTCCGGTGCACGGGCAGTGAGATTTGGTTTCTCGGGCATATCTCTTCCGAGACTCGTTCATACCCCCAGCCCGATAGTACAACTCATCGACGTTGCCGTCGGAGTAACCTATCGACTGTTTACATGAATCCTCAGGTATAATGCGCTCGTTTATCTTACGCGTTTTCTTCTGAGTATGCAACTCCTTGTTGGCGTTCTCAAGAGTCATGCGTTTAGAGTCACGCATTTGTAAGCGTGAACTTTTGACGGGCTCTTGGACTTTAATACACACCCCTAGCGGGTAAAAACTAGAGTTTTCCCTTTATACGAAGGCTTGAAATTGTTGTGAGGGCATGTGCGACCCCCAACTCGATGAGTCGTTCGGGGTTCAATCATCGAACCCAAGTGTCCTTCGATCAAAACTTTGCCTCGATCCTTGTGCAAAGGACCCAGGCGATCAACTATCCTCACCTTGAATCGGGACAAATCCATGTTGTCGTGGGGCTCCACCAGAGGTGCGAAACTAGAAGGGATCAACGTAACCGGTGCAGAACGTCTTCTGTCTCGACCCTGGCGCGAGTCAGATTTAAGTGACCGACGGGTTGGAGGGTCAGATTCAAGTGACCCGCGATTTAGAAGGTCAGATCCAAGTGACCCGCGAAGTGGAGGGTCGGATCCAAGTGACCCGCAAAGTGGAGGGTCGGATCCAAGTGACCTACGATTTAAAAGGTCGGATCAAAGTGATCTGCAAAGTGGAAGGTCGGATCCAAGTGACCTGCGATTTGGAAGGTCGGATCCAAGTGACCTGCGATTTGGAAGGTCGGATCCAAGTGACCTGTAAATTGGCGGGTCGGATTGGAGTGACCCGCGAAGTGGAGGGTCGGATCCAAGTGACCCGCAAAGTGGAGGGTCGGATCCAAGTGACCTGCGATTTGAAAGGTCGGATCCAAGTGACCTGCAAAGTGGAGGGTCGGATCTAAGTGACCCGCAAAGTGAAGGATCGGATCCAAGTGACCTGCGATTTGGAAGGTCGGATCCAAGTGACCTGCAAATTGGCGGGTCGGATTGGAGTGACCTGCAAATTGGCGGGTCGGATTTGCACAAGAATTCGCGTGCGCGCAAGCGCGCAGCGCTTTTGAATTCGCTCCTCCAGAGTTGAACGGATCTTTTTGATTTGGATCCATTCATTTGCTATTGGTTTGGAGGGGAGGACATCTGTCCGCTGTTGGGGTGCTTGGCGTTGCCTAATTTTCAGATCCGCCTCGTAACGGATCCCGTCAATTGACTCCAAGGCTCTAGCGAGTTGGCGCGCACAGCGTTGGCGCTGCCTTTGACGAGTTCTCTTCGATAAAATAGGCGCGCCTTCTGTACTCAACTCCTTGATTGAGGAGGGGTGGCGATCTGCAGATCCGGACTTATTGGAGGCCGGAAGGGCGTTGCAAGGTTCAGCTACCGCAACAACGGGGCGTTGATCTTCCTTCGCTTGCCAGAGGCGGAGGATCTGGAGGAGGAGGATGACAGATATTCCTCGAACTTCAGTTGGTCGAACTCGTATTCGACCACTTCTTCAACCGGAATGCAAATCCGAGGTTGCGACATGACAGCTCCGGAAGCGAAGCTGTTGCCTCCCACTGTGGTAGCCAGTTTGTTTGCGTCGAAAATTGTTGTATTCATTGCGATCGAATCTATTACAACTTTAGTCATTACAATAAACTTGAATAAAATAACAAAAGTTGATCTTTTTATAAGATCTCCTTACACAATGAAAATAAAACAAGTTTACAACTTTATCAAACAAACGCAGGGAGATCGTTTATCGGTCTTCTGCTTGCGTGGGATCTTTGCCTGTGCCGGGGTTTATCCATGGACCGCCTTTGATCTGGATCCGGTTGATGAAAAATTTGGCAGAACTTCGTCTTCACCAATGAAGTATTTGATTTGAAGCGCTGAGATCGACCAAGCAAAATCACAACTCTTCTCGAGATTAGGACCAAGCCTAATCTCAAGGGACGAACGGGAACAGACGTCGGATCTCTCGAACTCTCCTTCTTTATGCCGAAGAACTCGCCAAGATCTGTCAACCCTCGCTGAAATTCGTGCTCCTTTGACTCCACAATCCGGCAGCACCTCCTCGTCTTGATAATAACTCCCCCGCTGAAAGGAGGCCCTATGCTTGTATTTATAGAGCTTCAGAAGCGGTTATTTGGATGAGAACAAGTGATTTGGCCTTATCTTTAGTCAATAACAGCCTAACCACGTTTGTAGATGATATCAAGTCAGTTTGGATGCTCAGGAACCAACAAATCTCGAGAAAAAACATCAAAAACCGAACCGGGTCGAAACAGTGCGCGCAGGACAGGTCTGACCCGCGCTTGCGCGGTTCGGACAGATCCGACCCGCGCTTGCGCGGGTCGGAATCATCCGACCCGCGCATGCGCGGGTCGGATTGATCTTTCTTCCGGGACTTATTCTTGTCGCGTATTCGGTCGATTTGTTGACTTGTATGCTTTGTCGCGAGATTGACTGTCGAACAAACGTTGGTTGATATACGCGCGTGTTGATTGACGCACGCGTGTTGATCGACGTGCACGAACTGATTGTCACGCGCGTGTTGATCGACGCGCATGAACTGATTGACGCGCGCGTGTTGATTGACGCATGCGAGCTGATTGGCGCCCGCGAGCTGACTGTCGAGCGTGTAGGTCACTTGATTCGCCGTTTTGCTTTAGGCGCTTGTCGGCGCCAGATAATCCTCTTAGACTCGGATAACGATGTTCGTCATCAGTCTCGAGCTATGTGCGGACACCTATAGGCATTTTTAGACGCCTACATGGAGTAAACAGAACCTGAGTGGTTATTCATCTTTTGTAAGCGATGTGCAGCTCCTGGTCCATTCGTGTTTTCTTTGTTCTGAAATTTTGTTGCTCCGCATGGTCCGTCGACTCACTTCATGCATTTGTCATCGTTAAATGAGCTTCTATGACTGAAATAGCAATGTTCATCATCTTCTCTCTATCTCGAGCCACGTGCGAGGACCTATAGACAATTTTTAGCGCCTACAGATACCCCTTCCAAAGTGTTTCAGTCTTGTTTTTTATAGATGAGCTTGAAATACTTTGGATATGATCGGTCTAACCTTCAGTCGGTGTAAAAGGACCTGTAGTTAGCTTTGGCTCTTGACTTCTTCGATTCTTAGTCTATTCAATATCTTAATGAATAACCAAAGTTGTTCTGGCGTTGCGTTTATCGTCTGGCCGTCGTCGAACTCTCGAATCGAAACTGGTGAGTTGATTTTGGCTCGTATCATCGAGTTGACTTTGAACTGATTATCTCCATCACAATTTATTAACTTGTGTTGACATTGATCGCAACACATTGAATGGCGTTGACCTAGAGTTACGCATTAACAGGCGTTGACCTAGGGTTTCGAATCGCCCGCCGTTGACTTTTTAATACAACGCGTTGACTGGCATTGACCTAGGGTTACGCGTTGACCGGCATTAACCTAGGGTTTTGGATCACTCGTCATTGACTTTTCAATGCAAAGCGTTGACTGGAATTGACTTTTATCGCAACGTGTGGTAGTCTCAAGTTTTGAGGTTGCAGGACCAACTATTAAAGCTGATTCATTTGTAGGTAAGGATCTTATCCTGAAGTTGTTGGATGCTCAAGTCACGAGACCAACTAATGAAGCTGTTGCGTCAATGACTCTCACATGTATAGGATTTTTGGCAAACCCTCAGCCATCAACGGGTTTGATTAGCCTTTAACGAGTACCGTTTGAGTCGGGCTAGCATGCGGATTGTTTAAGTCCATTCCGCATGTAATGTTATGCTAAAAGAATTAATTCTTTAGTGCTACGATATTGAATATGTAGACTTCATCTTTCTCATGGGAATAGACTACCCGGTCGCATGTATCAAATGCAGACTCAGGATTTTTGGCAAATCCTCAGCCATCAACGAATTTGACGTGCATTTACCGATTACCGTTTGAATCGGGCTTGCATACGGATAGTTTAAGTCCGTTCCGCATGTGACGTTATGCTAAAAGAGTTAACTCTTTTAGTGCTACGATATTGAATACATAGACTTCGTCTTTCTTACGGGAATAGACTACCCGGTAACGCGTGTTAGGCGTTGACTTATCCCTTCTTAGGATATAGGATAAAAGTCCCCATACTTATATTTTGGTATCTTCTTCAATCGTTGAAAGACTAAATCAGTAACGCGTGTTAGGCGTTAACTTATCCCTACTTAGGATTCAGGATAAAATTCCCCGTACGTGTGAAGCACGGATTTTGGCGTTATGAATAACAATCTGCCACAATGTCGAATATGTTGGCTTTTATCCTTCTAATGGCAAAAGACTAACCGACAATGCGTGTTAGGTGCTGACTTATCCCTTCTTAGGCTTCGGGATAAAATTTCCCAGACTTGAATTCTGGTGTCTTCTTCAATTGGTGAAAGACTAAATCGGTAACACGTGTTAGGCGTTGACTTATCCCTTCTTAGGATTCAGGATAAAATTCCCTAGCGTGTAAGGCACGGATTATGGTGTTATAAATAACAACCTACCACAATGTTGAATATGTGGGCTTTTATTATTTTTACGGCCAAGAACTAACTGGCAACGCGTGTTAGACGCTAACTTATCCCTACTTAGGCTTCAGGATAAAAGTTCCCAGACTCAGATTCTGGTATCTTTTTTAATCGGTGAAAGACTAAACTGGCAATGCATGTTAGGCATTGACTTATCCCTACTTAGGATTCGGGATAAATTTCCCCATACGTGTAAGGCATGGATTTTGGTGTTGAAAAATAATGTCTTCTCATGGGGCAAAGATGAACCCGATGCTGGAGAGGAAGAATTTTATATTCTATCTCTAGTTGCAAAGGAAACTCAAAGTAGGATCTCCACTTTGAGAATCTAAAGAGTAAAACTAAGAGTGGGATCTCCACTCCGAGAATCGAAAAGATTCGGATAATCCTAACTGTCGGAAGGTTTGATTACTGAATTAAAGGTGATTTTCTCGTTTATCGAGAGTGAATTATGGTTTTGGTCCTAACTGTAGGAAGATTTGACCAAGCAGAAGTTTGAGGTGACCTTAACTGTAGGAAGGTTTGATCACTCGATTTGAAAGTGGACCTCTCGTTCATGGAAGGAATCAAGAGGAGATTTTGGTTGTGGTCCTAATCGTAAGAAGGTTTGACCAAATAGACAGTGAGAGTGGGAGTGCAAATTATAGCGGGAGTGTTGATTCGTACAAATCACTTGAAGAGAGTCCCTGGTGTTAAGTGACAAATACTTAACACGAAGGGGTTTGATAGTTATCAATGATCAGGAGACTAAAATTCCGAGTACTATGTCAGGACTTTAACAGTAGGAGTTTAGTAGCTATCACTTTGTTTGTAATGATCGGGTTATCCCTAAGAATATTACATGTAACATTCTTCCGGGAACTTCCCGTTACATAAATCATCCAACCCCAGTTCCCTTGCAAAACTGGGTCTAACATTGTACTTAGTTGGATGAGCGGGCTATCCTTAAGAATACCAGACATGGCACTCTCTAGGAACTTCCCATTATATATGTTATCCACCCCCAGCTTTCTTTATGAAACTGGGACTAATGAGGAATACATTGTATTCAGCTGAATGGTTGGATTATCCTTAAGAATATCACATACGATATTCTTCCAGGAACTTCCTGTTAAAATTAGGAAACAGTTTAGACTTGTATATCTATTAGAATATAGAGAAACAGTTTATACTTGTATACTCTTCGGAGTGTCGGAAGGAGCAGTTTATACTCTTATCCTTATCAGAGTCTCGGAAAGAGCAGTTTATACTCTTATACTTATCGGAGTCTTCATTTGACTTAATTGAGCGTTATGATACTGGCTTCAACCAAAGTTTGGATGCTATTCTTGAGAGTGAAACAAGCCTTGGTAGGATGAAGGATCCTCCTGTGGTACACACAGTACTTCGGATCTGTAGTATTGTAAGCTTCATCCTGATTTATGATAGGTGGTAACTTGATCTTGTTATTTTTAAGGAGGGACTCGAAAATGGCTGGAACGTCTTCGTCCTTGAAGGAGTACTCCTTTTGGAGTCTCGGATCTGAAGTCTTTTGCTATCTTCGGGGTTGTTGTTGTGACATCTGATTAACATCTACAACTGCTGCATGAGCCTTTCCCTTACCACGGGAGATGAAGCTTGAGTTTGGAGGGTTAGCCGTCGATTGGCTTCTCTCTGCTTTCTTCCTTCTGACGAAGCGCTTGGCCTGCTCTCCATGCACTTTTAACTCTTTTCAGGTGCTGGACGGTGCTACTCCCATAACTTCCAACACGTCCAAATATAGGTTTTTATGACAAGTTTGTAGGATGAAGTCCTCTGTGATCGGATCTTGGTAGTTTATCGCCTTATTCCGCAAGTGCTTGACGAAGTCGTCGACCGTCTTATGGTATTCCTGTTTCTCATCGAAGAGTGTCCTGATTGACACCTCGACATCATCATTAAAAAAGTGAGTGAGGAACAAGTTCTTCAGGTCATCCCAGCTGTTGATGCTTTCAGGTTTGAGATGGCGGTATCAATTGAAGGTAGCTGCGCGAAGGGTGCCGACGAATGACCAGACCATCAGGGATTCATTCCCAGATATCACACCCAAGTAAGACTTGAAGTAGATTAGATGCTGAGTAGGGGAACCCTTTTCGTCAAATGGTGTGAAGTTGATCAGGTTAAACTTCACCGGATACGGTATCGAATCCCACTCTCTTAGGTAAGGACACGGAATACCGGTCTTCTTCACCTCTCGAGTAGACATCAGAGCGTTGACTTTGTTCTTGAGGTCTTTTATCTTTTCATCCTCGCTCGTATCCTTCCTTGGTCGATTTTGAGGAGGAATAATGGGGCCACCCCCAGTGTTGTCATTATTAGTGGGACTACCCCCGATGTTGTTATTCTCAGTAGGGCCACTACTAGCGTTTTGGTCAACGGGAGGGTTATCTTCATCGAGGTGTTCATCCACATCTGAATCGCTAGCTATTTAACTAACATTGTTGTGACGACTGGATTCACCTATCTGATTCGACAAGGCTCGGATCTGTTGATCATGCTCTTCCCTCATTTGCAGCATAGCCATTTCCATTTCGAACTTGAGGTTCATTTTTTGCTTAGCTAAGGCATCCTCGATGATTTTGGCTATTTGCTCGGTGTTGACCATAAACGCCTCATGGGATTGTCCTATGGTGGATACTGTATTGTCAGAAGCGATGGCAGAGTTCGCATCTGATGCTTCATCTTCTGAGGATAATCCGTTATTCATCCTCTAATAGTCCCTACACTTAGTAGTTCCCACGTGTAACTGAGTTATACATTGGGATATGTTTGAAAAATGTCAGGGATTGATACTTCACATTGACTTCTCCTTATCAGTCATATTGATGGTGACCTTTGGGAGTTCATCATCTTACGTAGCTAATCTTTTTCTATAGAAACGCCTTGGCTTAGACTTGGATGTTCTGGTAGAGATCCTTTCAAATATCGAGACCCTCTGTGGAGAGGTCTTAGGGTAGATACACGATGATAATACTACCATGATAAGTTCGGTACTCGGACAGTGAAAGTCCGCTTCCCAGGTACTTCTCTTTTGAGATTTATTCATACCCCCAGCCCGATAGTACAACTCATCGACGTTGTGGTCAGAGCAACCTATCAGCTGTTGGTTTGATTCCTCAGGTGTACCGTTGTTGTTTGTTCGGTGCGTCTTCTTCTGAATAGGTAGCGCTTTATTAGCTTTAGCAGGAGTCACACGTTTGGAATCATACCCGTGTGAGTGTGAAATTTTAACGGGCTCCTGGTTTTGTGCAGGCACCCCCACACGGGTAGTTATGGGAATCAACTTGTTAGGATGTCGCGTACGACCCCCAATCTGGATGGTTGCTCGGGGTTCCGTCAACGGTCCCAAGCGTTCCTTATTAGGTGCTTTGCCTTGATCTTCGTGTAAAGGACCTAGGCGATGCTTCAACGGAATTCTAAATTTGGAGAGGTCCATGTCGTCGTAGGGTTTCACCGAAGGTGTGGTGGCAGAAGGAGCGGGATCCGAAGTTGACGAAGGCTGGGGAGCAACGTTGCTTGCTTTTACCGCGATCTCTTAACCGCCTCTTCCTTTTTCATTTCTTGTGCTTTTCGCAGAAGGATTTGGGCATGTGCAAGAAGTGCGTGACGCTTCTGAATACACTCCTCAAGAGTGGAACGGTTCTGTTTGACACAAACTCATTCGTTAGTAGGTGGTTGGGAGGAGATTCCCGAAGCTTGCTGTGGAGATGGCTTAGCCACTTGGCACTTTCTGAACTCCAAATCCGCTTGGTAACGGAGTCCGTCCACCTGATCCAAAGCCTTGGCGAATTAGCGCGTAAGGCGTTGGCGTTGCCTTTGATGTGTTCTCCTTGATAGAGTTGGCGCGCCTTCAGCAGTTAAGTCCTTGATCGTGGAGAAGTTCAGAATCTGTAGATCTGGTCTCATTGGAAGCCGACGAATTATTGTGAGGTGTGGCTGCAGCAACGGTAGCGGGGAATTTGCCTTCTAGAGTCTTTAGATCTGAAGACCAGCGGATCTTTCGGGTGAAGGAGACCTTCCTGCACTTACGAAGAGAGGCAGATCTGGAGGAGGGGGAGGAGACGTACTCCTCAAACTTCTATTGATCGAACTCATATTCGACCTCTTCAGCCACGAGGATCTTAATCGTCGGCTGCAGCACGACAGCCTCGTTGACGAGACTGTTGGCTCCCACTGTGGTCGTAAGCTTGTTTGGAGAGAAAGTCGATTTGTTCATTGTTGTGTTCATTACAATTTCAAACGTTATAATAAAAACAAAAGTTAGTCTTTTTATAAGACCCTTACACAATGAAAACAAAAAAAAGTACAACTCTCGTCAAACAACGCAACGGGTATTTATCGTCCGCTGCTTGTGTGGGATCTTAGCCTATGATGAGGATGTTAGTATCCGTGGACCACTAAACGATCAGATCAGATCTGGAGTTTCATTGATTCGTGAAGAAATCAAGAAACCGAAGCAATTATCTCGGCAACAACGAGATAATCACTCTTCTCGAGATAACCGTGACGGGGCAATCTCAAGAAAAAGAACCGGGCTGCAGATCAGACAAACTCCTCTTCTTTATGTCGAAGAACTCGTTAAAGTCTCCTCCTCCTCTCTAAAATTCGTGGCTTTTCAGTCCTCAATTCAGCAGGGCTTCGCCAACGCTCGAGAACTCCATATCTGAAAAAATAAAGGCCTTGGGGCTATATTTATAGGCTTTAGGAGCCCTGTGTTAAGATAAAAATAATTGATTCACTCTTATCTTTAGTTATAACCAATTAACCATGTTCTTGGATGATATCAGATCCGTTGAAACAAATCCGGGTGGTTAACGGTCAAAAAACAGCTTAAAACCGCCAAATTGGTATTTTTGGGCTACGGACACCCGTGGGTGTCTCGGCGTGACTGAGACACTTGTGAGTGTCTCGGCCATGGCTGAGATACTCATGGGTGTCTCGGCTTGGCCGAGACACCAAGGGGTGTCTTGGTGAGACCCGGAACGTAGTTTCGCGTGTTCTATCTGTTTCCGTCATATTTTCATTGTCCGATCTCGGAATTACGCAGTTCAAGATGCATTGGAAATCCGACAATGAGATGTACGAGCTTCCATGATTGAATCACATGTGGAGTAAACAGGACCTGAGGGGTTCTTCGTCTTTTTTAAGCGATCTACAGCTCCCGGTCAATTCATGTTTCCGTTGTTCTGAAATTCTGTTGCTTTGCATGGTCTGTCGACTCACTTCATGCATTTGTCATCGTCAAATGAGCTTCTATGACTCGAATAGCGATATTCATCATCTTATCTCTATCTCGAGCCACGTACGGGGACCTATAGGCAATTATTGACGACTACATAAGTAAAGAGATAGCAAGCAATAAGCACATAGTACACAATGATATATAATGGTTCAAGTCCCTGGGTACATACTCTACCAAGCACCCCAAGTAAGAATTTCCAATCTATTATAAGCACTTCAAAGTGAAGTCAAATAGGTTACATCCCCCACTAATACACAGCCCTCTAATGTACTAAACTTTAATTCATTTTCTCACTCAATCCTAATACTTGTGCAATGGACTTCAACCCTCTATCACTATCACATTTTGAGATGATAGGAAACTTATATGAAGTGAGAAATATGATACACTAAAGGTGAGAACTAAGACAATATAAGCTTACAATACTTCAAACAACATAAATGCACAAGAATAAGTGATACTTTAAACATATACAATAACCAAATAAAAACATGGTAAATTCTTTGGGAGAGCTTTGTGAAGCAAATACTCAGAAGAGGGTGAGATCTATGACGTTTGGTAAAGGAGGATCGCGTGTCTTCCACAGAGAGATCAAAACGAAATCAAAGGTAAGAACTGAAGGAAATTATGCTATGTCTACATGCATAATACACAGCGGAAGACATGTATGAAAAAAAAATTACTAAGCATGTAGAGAGCATGAAATACTCATATGGACCGTCTAATTAAATTTAACATGATTCTTATTGTTAAGAGAGCATACAAGGTTTGAAAGTCATACTTTTGTAGCGTGATTTAATAGTGAATCGAACAACCTTTAGCTTGCTCTCTTTGATGCAGAAAACTCCTCGTAGTGGATCTCTAACTTTTTAAGTAAACCCGAAAGCTATTGAATGTTGCTTAAGACACGAGGTAAGATATCCACCCTGGGTTCTTAAAATCCTACTATTTCCTCTTACTCAAAGATTGCTAGAGTTTAGTGAGAGGTATAGGTCTCTTGTTTTCTCGTATGGAAATTTAATTTTCATTGGCTTTTCATGAAGAGAGAGAGAGCTTATATTTATAGAGTGAAATATGTTCATGACATGAATGACTCATCCTATGAGTTACGCAATGAATCATCAAAAATTAATGATTAATCAAGTGAGTCATGTAATGAATCATCTTATGAATCATTACATTTCAAAACCATGTGCTTATAAACCATGTGCTCAAACCATACCAATAAGTGACTCATCTCATGACTCATTATACATGGTATGTGTATTTCATAAATGAGAATACCAAATTATTATTACTAATATAGTATTTCATAAATACGGTATATAGTATTATTCAAATCTTTAACTAATTAGTTACTATATAACCAAATAAATCAAGAGTTGACCAAAAGTCAACTGTTGACCAAAAAGTTAACTAGTTGACTAAAAGTTAACTTTATGAGGAAAATACTGGAATTCATTTTCTAAGCACATAGCATTCCGACTTTACCGATATACATAACTGTTTATGTGTATCCGGTAAAAAATCATATATGCGTATCAATCATACGCATCACTCTATAAATTGTGTTTCATAGGATTCAAGTACGCGCTTGGTGTGACTCTAGGGTCCAACTCAAAAACTCGGTAGTGGATCATATCCACAACTACAACAAAGGTGCTAGCTGCACATGAAGACTATCCGAGTATGAGTTGTGATAAAGGTCTGCAAGATGCTTATCCAATTTTATCAGGACGACTCAGTGATAATGTTGTACAGTCCGATCTCTTCATTAAACCATGTCAAACTATTAAGCCTAGGGTATGGAAAACTGTCAAACCCTAATTGCTCAATTAGTGTTTGTTGATATTAAACTCATAACCTATAAGATCAAACTGACACTCAGTTTATCTTATTTATCTCGGCCAAGGATTTCTAGGTTATAGTTATATCAAACAATCTTATGATATTAACCCCCTATACTGGGAGAGACGAATCTCATATTGGCATCTCAATATCTACTTATGTCTCGGGATGTACCCAACAAGAACCGTTATGCACAACTCGATGAGAATTATGGTTAGGTAAAAGTCTAAGTACACCTATACTGACATGTAAGATATTGCACTCATGCCTCAGGTCAAGAGACTACTATGTACTATATCACTTGAGAACTTCTATTTGACAGTTAGGTATAATTACCAACTATATGTTCTCAGTGAGTCGTTCAGTCAACTCATTCATTAATGAGTCACCTGTATACTATATCTTGATGTCTCACATCAATGATCCAAGAGATGGATCATCATCCTACTAAAGGAGAAATAGAGTATACACTAGTCTTCCCAAAGTGAAGATGTCTCATTTCAACACTTCATTGACTAGGAACATTTTAGAATATACGTTAACGATAAATCAGATCTCTTCATTATGATCATATCTGAAATATCTAGTAGTCTGGTATCATTCTAAGGACTTTATCTGTATAAAAATACCAGATAAATCTGACCAAAATAGCATACTATTATTTTGAACAAGGATGTTATATTCATATAGGTCCTGTTATAATATACCATTATTGCCTACAGGGCACATATATCTAACAAACTCCCACTTGCACTATGACTAATCATTGTAGTATCTAATACCCAATAGCTCAACAAGTTTTTCAAATTGTTTACGAGCAATTGCCTTTGTGAATGGATCTGCTATATTATCTTTTGTGTCTACTCTTTCAATCTTGATCTCTTGGCGATCAACTATCTCCCTGATCAAGTGATACTTCCTCAGAATGTGTCTGGACTTATGGTAAGATCGGGGTTCCTTTGTCAGAGCTATTGCAGTATTATTATCACAGTATAAATGTACTGGATCTTTAATGGTGGGAACAACTTCCAGTTCTGAAAGGAACTTCCTCATCCAGATAGCTTCTTTGGCTGCATCATTTGCCGCAATGTATTCGGCTTCTATAGTAGAGTCTGCTATTGTGTCCTGTTTGGAACTTTTCCAACCGACAGCCCCTCTATTAAGGGTAAAAACATATCCTGAAACAGATTTACTATCATCGATATCGCTCTGAAAGCTTGAGTCAGAAAAAGCCTCTATTTGGAGGTCACTTTTACTGTATATCAAAAATAACTCTTTAGTCCTTTTCAGGTACTTAAGTATATTTTTGACTACTTTCCAGTGCTCTTCTCCATGATTAGATTGGTATCTATTTACCATACTAAGTGAATAAGCGATATCCGGTCTAGTACATAACATGGCATACATGATTGATCCTACTGCCGAGGCAGAAGGAATTAGACTCATGTGTTTTCTCTCTTCATCAATATGGGGAGACATCTTTTTAGAAAGAGAGATTCTAGGAGATACAGGTACGAAACCTTTCTTGGAATTTTCCATACTAAACCGTTTTAGCGCTTTGCCAATGTATCTAGATTGAGATAATCCTAATATCCTTTTAGATCTATCTCTATAAATCTGAATACCTAGTATACAGGATGCTTCACCCAAATATTTCATGGAAAATCTTTTTGATAGCTAATTTTTTACCGCTTGTAATGACGGTATGTCATTACCGATTAAGAGTATATTGTCTACATACAAAATAAGAAATGATACTATACTCCCAATTATCCTTTTATACACACATGGTTCATCTGGATTTTTGATGAAACCAGACTCTTTGATAGCATCATCAAAACAGATGTTCCATCTCCGTGATGCTTGCTTCAGTCCGTAAATGGATTTAAGCAACCTACATGCTTTTCCACTGCTCCCACTGACTACAAATCCCTTTGGTTGAGACATATATATGCACTCTTCTAAATCACCATTTAAAAATACAGTTTTGACATCCATTTGCCAGATCTCGTAGTCATAGTGAGCAGCTATAGCAAGTAGGATCCGAATAAACTTTAGCATAGCTACTGGAGAAAAGGTTTTATCGTAGTCCAAACTAGATCTTTGACGAAAACCTTTAGCTACCAGTCTAGCTTTAAAAGTCTCTACATTCTCATCTAAACCCATCTTTTTCTTAAACAACCATTAGCAACCTATGGGTATCACCCTTTTAGGAGCATTGTCTAAGATCCATACTTTACTGGTGTACATAGAATCTATTTCGGATTTCATTACATCATGCCAAGCAACAGAGTCCCTACTCTGAGAGGCTTGTTGATAACTCAATGGTTCGTCATCATCTATGACGTGATCTAACATGCTACCTTCAATGAGAAAATCATATTGTCTCTTAGGTGTATGAGATCGTCTTGGATATCTGCGGAGTGGTTGAGGTTCTTCTGGTACAACTAAATTTTTTGTTTCTACTAAATTATCAGTGTAGGCATATAAAACTGCTTATAGGTCCCTTAGTACAGCTCGGCACAAACCGACGAACCAACGAGACGACGAGATCGACAAATCGCACGCGAACAACGGAATGAATCCATACGCGTTCGGAATCAAGCCAAGTGTTAAAGAATCAACGAGTCATCCAACCGGGAACAGACTCGGACGAATCACGATCGAATCAAGATCAGTTTCGGACTCGAACTCAGAAGTGGATTTACTGCCAAATCAGGAATCAGACTTACTGCCAAATCAGATTAACAAATCAGAGTCTCAATCAACCAGATCACGGACAAAATTGGAAAACGGACACAACTCAAAAACTCGGAAAACCCACACCTAAGGGGGCTCGGCTTAAGCCGAGCCACCCATAGGTGGCTCGGCCAAAGCCGAGCCACCCATGGGTGGCTCGGCACAGTGCCGGCCACCCTCGGAGTTTTGAAGACTTGAAGACTTGGACGTACAGATCTGATCCTCGGCGACCATCCACGTCAGAAAAGGCAGGATCTCGAGAGGAAGAAAGAACAGATCTGAGATCTACACGAGATCACACTCCAGATCTAAGCTTGGTCTTAGATCTCGAGATCCGAGCGATTATTCCCTTGGTGGACTAATCCCTCCCGGCTATTATTCCCTTCGTGGAATAATACCCGCATAATCGTGTAGATCCGACCGGATCTAGATCGCGCGGTGGTCCACGGATTAACCCCGGCGCAGGCAAAGAACCCACACAAGCGAGCGGCCGTAAAACAGGAGCTCGCGATTTGTTCACAAGAGGAAAGTTGTAATTTTTATTTTTTTTTCTTTGATTTAGTTGTAACCGGATCTATAAAAGACCGGATCTTTGTAATTCAAGATGACAATTATTTCATTAATGAAGAAAGCAACAGTTTTCCCCGCGAACAATCTGGCGACCACAGTGGGAGCCGGCGATCTCGCTGTCGAGATCGATACGTCGCAACCGCGGATTCCAATCCCGGTCATGGAGGAGGTCGAGTACGAATTCGACCAAGCCAAGTTCGGGGAGTACGTGTCCTCGCCCGGATCTACCTCCCCCCGCAAGTCCAAGAAGTTCTCCTCCGGGAGAAAAGCAGTTCGTTGGTTTGAAGCTGCTCGAGAAGCCAACGAAGCTCTCAACCCAGCTGACGCCAAAGTAGCGTCAGATGAAATTCCACCGACCTCCAACCAGGTCAACTCTACTCTCGCCAACGCCTCCACTATTCAGGGCGTTGTGACTCTCTCAAAGAGAGCCCGCCAGAGGCGTCGTCAACGCCTTGCGCGGCAACTCGCTAAGGCGATGGAGTCTACGGACGGATTCCGCTACAACGCGGATCTGAAGGAAGGCACAGCCGCATACTGCGAATGAACGGCGACTTTAAAGACCGCTAAAGAACGAATGGGTCACGATCAAACGAACCGTTCGCACTTTGTAGACGATCGCAAAAGCGCGGCTTATGGCAGCGCAGCCGGGTCAGCCAGGAAGGCCGTAGAAAGCTGCAAAGGAGGGCGAGAAGCAACATTAACCGCAATCTGGAAGCCTAAGTCTTGAAGTGCGACTCAGGCAAAAAGCACCAGGCTTGCAGCCTTTAGCAAGATAGTCGTTCAACTTCGGCGAATCAACCGCAAGTTCGCGTTAGTTCCTATGGCTACTCCGGGAGATCATGCAGAATCATCCCAAAGGAAAAAGCCAGTTTTGGAGCGCCTCGGTCCAGTTCCCGACGAGAGAGGCAAAGCTCCAGTTCACGAGCGTTTGGGCCCGATGAAGAAGCCCAGAACGACTCAAAATGCTGGGGGTCGCCATCACCTCCAACAACCTCAAGGCAGCTGCGCGCACCAATTTGCGCATTGAAGTCCAAGATCACGCCGAAAATTCACGCCCAAAAAGGCATGTTTTGAGGCGGGTAACCTTTGAAAGCCCAAAGAAGGCAAGTCAACCTCAGATGGAAACATTATCATCTGATAATGATTGTGTTGTACCTGAGAAGGCGTGCCCGCACACGATAGGTTACTCTGACTGTCAAAATGACGAGTTGTACTATCGTGCTGGGGGTACGAATAGAACCAGGAAGAGGAGTCCCCGAGAACGGGAAATTCAATGTCCCTGTTCCAAACTCATTCGGGCGGTATTGTCGGAATGCAATTGCATTAAGGCGGTCCCCGAAAGAGTTTCAGTTTTTGAAAGACTTAATGCGGAAACGCCAAAACCAAGGCCTAGGCGCTTCCAACGAAGAAGAAGGGTGATTGAAGACGGAGAATTTCCGAGGGTCACCACCAACATGACGAGCAAAGGGACATCGGCACGAGAAGATTTCGAGTCGATTCTGAAAGCTTCCCGACCTAGAACCCGTCTGCAGTCCGGAACCATAGAGCGAGCAACTTATGGTAGGATTCGGACAAGACGCCCTTCAGAAGATGAAGAATCTGATGCCGGCTCCGCGGTGGCATCAGATAATACAGTATCCAGCGAGGGACAACCCCGCGAGGCCCTGATGATAAGTGCGGAGCAGATGGCCAAGATGCTTGAAGACGCTTTGGCTAAGCAGAAAGAAAGTTTCAAATTTGAGATGGAGATGGCCATGCAGCAGATGAGAGAAATGCATGACCAACAGATCCAAGCATTGGCGAACCAACAAGGCGAGCAGAATCATCGTAACCCGATTAATGTGGAAGATGAGGATACAAATGCTCGTAACACCAATGATCCTCCCGTCAACGCAGGGGGTGGTAATGAGAATGCTGGCGAAGAAACCGGCGAAAACCTGAAGATCAAGAACCTCGAGAGCAAAATCAACACACTAATTTCCGCTCAAGAGACGAAGAAAACAGGCATTCCTTGCCCATACCCAAGAGAATGGGAATCGATCCCATATCCGGCGAAGTTTAATCTAATTAACTTCACGCCGTTTAATGGGATGGGTTCACCTACCCAGCATTTGATTTACTTCAAATCGCATTTGGGGGTGATCTCTGGTAATGAGCCTCTGATGGTGCGGTCATTCGTCGGCACTCTTCGCGGAGCCGCCTTCGATTGGTATCGCCGCCTCAAGCCAGGCAGCGTAAACAGCTGGGATGACATGGAGACCAAGTTCCTGGCCAACTTCTTCGACGACGACACCGAGATATCTATCGGATCGTTGCTCGATGAGAAGCAGAAGGACGGAGAGTTAGTCGATACCTTCGTCAAAAGATTCCGGAACAAGGCGATGAATTGCCGGGACCCGATCACCGAGGAATTCATCCTCCAGACCTGCCACAACAACCTCGCGTTGGACGTGCTAGAAGCAATGGGGACAGCACCATCCAATACATGGAAGGACTTGAAAGTCCGGGGAGAGCAAGCTGAGCGATTCCTCAAGAGGAAGAAGGCGGAAAGAGGCCAACCGGCGACGAGTGTTCCAAAGCAAAACTTCGTCCCACGGGGGAAAGGTAAGGCACAAGCTAATGCAGTTGATGCTAATCAAACCTTTCAATTGCAACCACAGCAACAGCAGCCACAGCAACAAGCACCCCAACAATCTCGAGGACAATGGCAACAACGGCCTCAGAAGCAGAAATCTGCGGAGCCGAGGTTTCCTAAAGTGTACTCCTTCAAGGATGATGAAGTTCCCGGCATCTTCAAATACCTGTTGGAGAACAACAAGATCCAGTTGCCGGCGATCGTGGATCAAGAAGGGGCCAGCAAAGTGACGGATCCAAAGTACTGCGCGTACCACAGAGCGGTCCACCACCCTACGAGATCATGCTACCACCTCAAGGACAAGATCCAGGCGTTAATCGACGTAGGAGTCATAACCCCGAAACCAGCCAAGAATGTGGGGGCCAACGCAGTGTCAATCAGTTTTGGGTCGGTGCCTACAACTTGGTTCGAGCCAAAACGCGTCACCAAAGTCGGGATGAAGACGGTGAATGACGATCCGCACGGACAGCGCCAAAAGGGACTTGTGCCGCACACAACCCCAAATGGCGAAATCCTTTGGGTTCATCCAGATCTGATTGGAGATGAACAATGGGCCGGTTCGTCATCCGGGAGGAAGTCTAAAGGAAAAGGGAAGTCTTGTTATGGAGTCTCTGCTATCCCAGGGGAAGATGACGAAAGAATCTCCACTTTCCTGCTCTCTGAAGAAGAACAAGAAGCTTTTGCGACACGGAGCGGAAATGAATACCACTACAATTATCCGCCACCTAGTGAGCAGGGGGTGAACAAGCGGGGACCAGCCAAAACTCTCACGGAGATGGGAGTGATTGCAAGTCCCACACCGGGTAAAGAAGCTCTACGACAACCGGTGAATAAACCAAAAGAGAAGAATCCCCAAGAGGTACAGAATCCGAAGCAGTCTCGTTTCAGTCGTCCAATTGGAAGAGACAAACCGGAAAGCTCGAAGACTCCGCATAGCTTCGACATTATGGCGCAATTAGCCAACATTCCTGCACGGATAACGCTGTATGAGTTGCTGCGATTATCCAAAGAAACCAGGGAGGCCCTACAAGAAGCTTTGGCCAATGCAGAGGTATTTCTGACTCAAGTCAAGCCGATACCTGAACAGCCAGAACCGCTGAGTCAACAGTGCAACATAGCGACTAAGAACCTTCCCTGCATTACTTTCACCAAAGAAGATATGCAGACGAAGAATTCGAACCACGATCGGCCGTTATATTTCGTCGGATACATTGGCTCCAGCCAAGTCAACCGAATCCAAGTGGATCCGGGTTCTGCTGTGAGTATTATGCCGCTTCGATTGATGCATTTCCTCGGCATCCCAGTAAGCAAGTTGGCGTCCACAGGCACTGTTATTTATGGATTCAACACTAGTGGGTCAAGACCCTTGGGTAAGATCCGGGTGAAGTGCCAGATGGGAGATCTGAAGACAGAAGTCACGTGTTATGTGATCGATGCGGAGACTTCGTACAACTTACTATTGGGTCGGCCTTGGATCCATAGTAACGTGATAATTCCCTCTACTCTCCATCAGTGTTTGAAGTATGTCGACACTGACAATGAGGTTAGGACGGTGGTCGCGGATAAGCAACCATTCAAGGGGTATGAGAATTATTTCACCGATTCTCTCCTTTATGGTAACGAATCCGATACTGAACCATCGGCCCAGGGCACAGACAGCGGAGAAGAAGCTGATTCTGAAGCCGGATTCGATTACAATGGCGGTTTTGTTTTAAATGACATTGTACCCTTTGTAATCAATCTTGACGATGAACAATCGTCAGATGGAGGTTGTAACTGGCAACTTGCCGATATTGCAATAAAAGATGATTTAGAGTACTCCTTGTCTCTTGATGATGTGATAAAAGAGCTGTACGACAATCCTGAGTTGTATATGCCGATCCGATCATCCTATGTAACGAAGGAACACCTCCAGCATTCTTTCGGAACAACCATGGTCATCCCGAACAAAGTAAGAGGTGCTAAAGAAGTGATTTACGGTAAAGGAAAAAGCTCTCCGTTACCAGATCATTTCCTAAGTGAAGACGAAGATGATGACAAACCTGGTCGACATCTATCCAAGTATAGTCCAGAAGCGCGCAAGCTCATGGAAAAGCAGGGCTACGATTTCACACTCGGAGAAGGTTTATACTTCGATCGAGGTCCTCGTAATCCAGCCAAAGCAGTATATGTACCAAAAGGTAAACCTGAGGATTATTATAAATATGGGCGAGGCTTAGGTTATGTTTCATCAGATGACGAATGTGGTTGGCAAATTATCGATCAAATTGCTAACAAAGCCAAGAAGGGATACTCTCCCGATGCTTCAGAGTGGGACTCCGATACAAGTCTGGGAGAAGTTTTCAAAACCCTAATGGCGAACATGACTACAGCTGATCCATCCACCATGGAAGACGACGATCAAATGCCAACATGGGAAGACCCGTGGGTTCACCATCTGAATATGCAGTATGGCGATAGGTTCGAGCAAAGAGAACCACCCACTGAAGATAAAATAGTCCAGATTAACATGGGTGATGAAGCTAACCCAAAGCCTATATTCATCAGCGACAGTCTTCCCCCAGATGAGAAGGAGGAATTGATTGCTCTCATCAGGGAATATATCGACGTCTTCGCATGGAATTATGAAGACATGCCAGGGCTCGACCCCAATGTCGCAATGCACCGCCTCGATATCAAGCCGGATGCCAAACCTGTCAAGCAACAGCAAAGACGGTTTCGTCCGCAGATTATGGAAGCCATTGAGGCAGAGGTTAAGAAGTTGATCGAATCAGGATTTATCCGAGAGGAACAACATCCAGACTGGTTAGCCAACATCGTTCCCGTCATGAAGAAGAATGGCAAAATCAGGATTTGCATCGACTTCAGGAACCTGAATGAAGCATGTCCGAAAGACGATTTCCCTCTCCCGATCACGGATGTCATTATCGACAATACATGTGGATTTGAGAGGATGTCCTTCATGGATGGATTTTCGGGATATAACCAGATCAAGATGCATCCAGAGGATGAGAAGCATACGGCGTTTAGAACACCCCTCGGCGTTTTCTGCTATACGGTGATGCCTTTCGGCCTGAAGAATGCCGGTGCCACATACCAGCGAGCGATGACTAAGATTTTCCAAGAACATCTCAGGAAAACAGTCGAATGTTACGTTGATGATTTGGTTGTGAAAAGCCGCAACAAGGAAGATCACATCAAGGATTTGAAGACAATGTTCGATCTCATGAGGAGTCATCAGTTGAAGATGAACCCCACTAAATCATTTCTTGGAATGTCCAGCGGAAAATTTCTTGGGTTCGTCGTCACCACTAAGGGTATACATATCGATCCTGATAAGGTGAAGGCGATACATGAATTGCAGCCCCCGAGGAATCTGAGAGAACTCAGAGGATTGCAAGGGCGTTTAGCTTATATCCGGCGTTTCATCTCAAATCTTTCTGGGAAGTGCCAACCGTTCTCTAAGCTGAACAAGAAAGGAGTATCATTCATCTGGGATGATGCCTGCCAAAAAGCGTTCGAAGATATCAAAACATATCTGGCGAACCCTCCTGTTCTCGTTGCACCGAAATCTGGTAAACCGTTCTTGATTTATCTCAAGGCGATGAACCACTCGATAAGTGCCTTACTAGCGCAAGACGATGATAACGGTCACGAACAGGCAGTTTATTACCTCAGTCGGACCTTGGTAGGCGCTGAGTCTCGATATCCGATGATTGAGAAAGAATGCCTTGCATTGGTATTTGCGATGCAAAAGATGCGGCATTACCTAGTGGGACAGACGATCTACGTTATCTCCAACGTTAATCCAGTACGGGTGTTTATGACGCAACCGGCCTCTATGAATTGGCGTCTAGCGAAGTGGGCCCTTCTCTTGTCCCAATACGATTTGCACTTCAAGCAGCAGAAGTCGATAAAAGGACAGGCGATTTGTGACCTTTTGGCGGCAAACCCGACCACAGATACGGCAGAAGTATATGATGACTTGCCGGATGAAACCCACGAGGTTAACACCACATCACACCAACAAGTATGGCAATTATACTTCGATGGTGCCTCAAGGGCAGTTAATAGAGTAATAACCCCGGGATGTCCTACAGTTTCCTCTGGAGTTGGAGTCGTCTTAATCTCCCCTGGAAAGCACGTGATGCCTCGGGCTTATTCGTTGACTAGTCCGTGCTCCAATAATGTTGCCGAATACAACGCGCTTCTCATTGGACTCAGTTTCGCCAAAGAGCTGGGGGTCGAATATCTCGAAGCTTTTGGAGATTCGCAATTGATAGTCAACCAAGTTCGCGGTGAGTATGAAGTCAGGAATCAAGACCTGATCCCGTACCACCAGGAAGCCATCAAAATGGCAGAATCTTTCGAAGAATTCTTTATTGAATACATCCCTCGTCTCCAGAACGCTTATGCAGACGCACTGGCGGCACTAGCAGTATCACTGGCACAGCCTCCCGAAGCTGAGCTGTTAGTCACAGTACGGACGCATCAACTCTGCGTACCCATATACAGTACGGAGATTGAAGAAGAAGAGGATAGAAACGTGAACGCCAAAGAGGTGAATTCAACTCAAATTGGGTCTGAGTCCCGAGATTGGCGTTTTCCTATCATCGACTACGTCCAATATGGTATCTTGCCAGAGGATGTAAAAGAAAAGGAATCAATCCGCCGAAGAGCTCCAAGATTCTTCTATAATACTGAAACCCATACATTATACCGTAGAGGGTACGACGGTCTTTTACTCCGATGCCTTTCGAACAGAGAAGCAAAGGAAGTTCTTAAGGAAGCACACGAAGGAGAATGTGGTGCGCATCAGCCCGGTCCTAAACTGTATGATCGCATCAGGAGGATGGGATATTTCTGGCCAACGATGGTTCGTGACGCAATCGAATACGCACGAGAATGCCACGCTTGCCAGATACATGCGAATTATATGCATCAACCGCCAGAGCAGTTGCACACGTCAACCACGTCTTGGCCGTTCGAGACTTGGGGCATGGACATAGTCGGTCCTATTTTTCCCCCTTCAGTCAAAGGTGATCGGTTCATCCTCGCGATCACAGATTATTTCTCAAAGTGGGCTGAAGCGATTCCGCTTAGAGAAGTGAAGACGAACAACGTCATCAATTTCATCAAGCATCATGTCATTTACCGACACGGCGTGCCAAGAAGGATCATTCATGACAACGGTCCACAGTTCATAAGCAATGCCTTCGTCAGATTCTGCGACAAGTTCAAAATCGAAGATGTTTCGTCGACAGCTTACTACCCCGCCGCGAATGGATTAGCGGAGGCGTTTAACAAGACGATCATCAAGATCTTGTCAAAGCTCGTGAAGACCAATAAACGAGACTGGGACGATAAACTCGGTGAAGCACTCTGGGCTTATCGCACCACCATACGCACGCCTACGGGAGCTACCCCGTATTCGCTGGTATACGGATGTGAAGCTGTGCTACCGCTGGAAATTCAGATTCCGTCCCTTCGGATCGCCCTCGCAACGGAGATGACGACGGAGGAACAACATCAGAAGCGTCTCGAAGAGCTCGAGAGGCTGGATGAAAAGCGTTTGGAGGCTCAACAACACATCGAGTTTTACCAAGCCAGGATGTCAAGGGCTTTTAACAAAAGAGTCCGACAGAGAAGCTTCAAGGAAGGAGATCTGGTCCTCGCTGCTCGCCGACCAATAATTCTCACCTCCAAGAAGAAAGGTAAATTCGAACCCAAATGGGAAGGCCCGTTTGTGATAGACATAGTCTACTCAAACGGCGCATATCGCCTAATTACTCCAGAGGGCGCCAGGCAATTAATGCCAATAAATGGGAAGTTCCTGAAAAAGTACTATCCCTAGTACATTCAGGATAACTCATTTACCGGGAAGTTCCTCGAAGAATATTACACTTAATATTCTAGAGGATAACCCAAAATCATTGTCACCACCAAAATCCCTCACTGATCAATTTCAATTGACAGTGAGTCCACCAAAAATGTTTTTCTGGCCCTCTTGATTCTCTCCATGAGCAAGAGGTCCACTTTCAGTTCGGAGTCCCTTTTCGATAAACGAAAGAACTCCTTCCCTTTTTCTCTTTGGTTAAACCTTGTTCATGGTTATAACCGGAGTTGAAAATTCCACTTCGATAAACGAAGAACCCATTTTCAGTTTAGATAACCCATCCTATAAAAGGCAAGTTTATCTAAATTTTCCAGATTCTCGGAGTGGACACCCCACTTCTAGTTTCTTCTTCGCTGGAAATAGAATATAAAATTCTTCCTTTCCAGGATCAGGGAATAGAATATAAAATTCTTCCTTCCTTGTTTTCGGGTTCGCCTTCACCCTAAAAGAAGACCGGGAAATAGAATATAAAATTCTTCCTTTCCCGCATCGGTCTTTTCCGAAATTTGTCAATTTAGGATTCATCCTAGGAAGTTTATCCCGAATCCTAAGCAGGGATAAGTCTGCGCCTATAAAGTCAACACCTAACACGTGTTGCCGGGTAGCCTATTACCGTGACAATGGCGAAGTCTATGTATTCAACATCATAGCGCGAAGTCTAAAGGAATTTATTCCCTTAGCACAACGTTACATGTGGATCCACATATTCAACATTGTGGTAGGTTGTTATTAATAACACCAAAATCCATGCCTTACACGCATGGGGAATGTCATCCTGAATCCTAAGAAGGGATATGCCGACGCCTAACACGCGTCGCCGGTTTAGTCTTTCGCCGTAGAAAAAGACACCAGAATACCAGTCTGGGGTATTTTATCCCGAAACCTAAGTAGGGATAAAGTCAACACCTAACACGTGTTGCCGGGTAGCCTATTCCCGTAACAATGGCGAAGTCTATGTATTCGACATCATAGCACAAAGTCTAAGGGAGTTCATTCCTTTAGCGCAACGTTACATGCGAACGGATTTAGACAATCCGCATGCTAGCCCGACTCAAACGGTAGTCGGTAAAGGCTAATCAAACCCGTTGAAGGCTGGGGGTTAGCCAAAAATCCTAAAGTCAACACCTAACACGTGTCGCCGGGTATCCTATTCCCGTAACAATGGCAAAGTCTATGTATTCGACATCATAGCACGAAGTCTAAGGGAGTTCATTCCCTTAGCACAACGTTACATGCGGAACGGATTCCGACAATCCGCATGCTAGCCCGACTCAAACGGTAGTCGGTAAAGGCTAATCAAACCCGTTGAAGGCTGGGGGTTTGCCAAAAATCCTATGAGTATTATGGTCAATCATTTCAAACGGAATGAGGAATCATAATAAAGATAAAGATAAAAACCAGTTCCATTAAGAGAATCAAATGTCAAAGTTTTCAGCAAATAGGATCATACATCAAGCCCATGGCTAAAAACCTGCTGACTAAACTCAGACAGCTTCTCATCATAAACTCGCCTAAGCTCCTCCTGCAACTCAGCTCTGACAGACTCTTCGTTCGCGGCTAAAGTCGCGTCCTCCTTCTCACGAAGTTCTCGTCGGAGCTGATCTATCTGAGAATCAAGCTCATCAAGTGAAGATGATCTAGTGGCAAGGTCAGCCTCAACTCGATCTATTCGGCCCCGCTGCATCTGAATCTCGAGCTCGGCAACCATCCGAGTACTGCGCCATGTCTATAAGCGAGCATCTAACTCGGTAGCAACGAACGAAGAAACACTTGCATCCCGGAGCTCATGAAACATCTGAAGCTCACGCTCTAAGCGATCAAGGTCATCAACCATAG
>NC_033801.1:60870719-60897584 GCF_001876935.1 Asparagus officinalis
TATATATATATAACGTATCACAATAAGTATACATAACATATAGTATTCACATAAATACTTTAAATCAACATAAAATAATTAACATAAAAAAATTCAAAATTTTGAGATATACGCACATATCGTCCTCACTCATTCTAGGAATTCCCAGCGGACTCTATACATGAATCCTAGAAAACTCTATCCCAGCTCTACAATTTGACACATGGATGATCCTAAGGATGCTGGAACTAGAGCTCTGATACTAACTGTGACGCTCCAGGGTTCACACAAGGCTGCAGTCCAAGGTGAAACCCAGATTGTCAAACATACCAAGCACTAAATACCATGCTACGATATGTTTCACCATCACAGTTACTATCTCGCTAGTGGAAATAACAAATAGGTGAAGGTACAAATAAGCAAATAATAGAAGTAGTACAAAATCAGATATGCATAGAAGAAGTATATCAACAAATGAGCCTAACTAAAATAGAATAAAAATATCTCTAAGTCTGAAATACATCTCAACAAAATAAGTCAAATAAAATCTCACTTAGGCACTCAGCCTCTACAAAATAAATACAACTCTAAGGTATGAACAATGAACATAATTATATAGTGGAGCTTCAACTGCTAAAACTGTGCGACGGTGACTATGCTAGAACTCTGTCATTCTGCGGCTCTCTGAAACTCTAATCTGCCTAAAAGATACAATTTAAACAAAAAGAACAACAACAAGAACGTCAGAGTGCTACAGCAAGATCACCTCCATCCGCCCCCAGGGGAAGGGCTGTTAGATGAAGTAGAGTCTATATCTATTAAGTATAGTCTACCTATACCATTTTTCACATATCTAATGGAGTTAATATTTAGACACCTACAAAACGAGATATAGTACGTCGAGCGAAATAATCCAAACAAGAAAACCCTCATATATATACCATACGTCTCAAATTGTAGATCCCTAAATACCAATTTTAACTCTATGAATAAAAACAACACTCAAAAAAATACTCCAAGCCTAAACCATATAGGACCAATGTCACAATCTCGAACTACTTCTCAAGTAGTTGGCGCAATAATAAAAGAATATCATCCAACTGAAAAATCACCATAGGCCATATCATGTATGCCACAAATCAAGTAATGTGCCCTACTCAAGGGTAATCAAACATGGGAGTAACTACAACTGATGATACATATATGTGTATATCTCCTTATATAATAGCGATACTCTTGTAATATTCTTACTCAATCGCTCTGCGGTAATAGGTTTTGTCTCCCTATTTTGAATACATAAAATAACGTTACTATTATAATACTTTTACTCAATCGTTATGTGAAAAATAGGTTTTATTGTCCTATTCCGAATACATGAAATAACAATATTTTTGTAATACTCTTATTCAATCGTCCTGTAGAAATAGATTTTATCTCCCTATTCCGGATACATGAAATGATGATACTTTTATAATACTCTTACTCAATCCTCCTGCGAAAATATGTTTTATCTCCCTATTCCGAATACATGAAATGACAATACTTTTGTAATACTATTACTCAATCGTCCTACGAAAATAGGTTTTATCCCTCTATTCTAGATACATGAATAACTACACTTCTTTATATGTGCTAACCAATTCAACTTGCAACAAAAGTATGTTAACACAACATAAACTAAGCATACGTGCAAATATCTCGTTGTGCGTGTCCATAACTGATGTTCAATAATATCTCAGATGCTAAAAAAACTATTAATCATTGTAATATAACAGTACAAGATCGAGAATATCTCTCGAAAATAATAAACAAGAGTGAAGCTCAAGAAACTTTCACGTTATATATCAATTATTTCAAATCATCACATTTGTAGTTTTCTGCAGAACATATCGTTAGTCAATTGAGTATATCTTTCTCTAGACAAACTCTTTTTAAGAATAGTTTTTCTTTTTGGAAACTAGATTCACATAGCTATCATTTGGCACTAGTCTAGTTTAGTTTGGAGTTAATATGTTATCTCTAATTTCCAGTTAAACGTTATATATATGTAGTAATTTTTCTACAGAATATATCATCAGTAAATTGAGCATATCTTTCTCTAGGAAAAATATCTTTAGGAAAGGTTTTCTATTTTGAAAACTAGATTCACATATCTTTTAATTAGCATTATTTTGGTTTAATTTGGATTTCATTTGTTATTTCAAATTTCTAGTTAAATAGTATATATGTGCAGCAGTTTTTCTGCAGAACATAACAAGCATGATTATTTACATAAGAAATCGTATTTAAACCTTCAATCATGTTTAAAACATATTGAAACATATATAAAACATATAACAATACTTAGACTTTGATAATCACTTACTAAAATTATCTCGAATATAAATTAAACTTGTGTTAATCTAATTAGGGTTTTTCAACCTAATTAACCAAACTCTTCAATCTAAAGCATGAACCTTTAATATATTAAACATAAACATGATTGCCAAATAACTTAGAAAAGATAAACATTCATTAAATCATATTTTTAACACTTAGGTATCACAAACCTAGGGTTTTCTCATCTTTAATCCACATGTAAACTCAATTAAATGTCAAATTTTGAAGAACCCTAATGATTATGATCATGTTTCTATTATAAACAGCAAGAAAAATATGTAGATCTAATATTTGTTTAAGATCTAACAACAAAAATCTATTCTTTTTTCACATTAGACTAAGATCTAAGTATATAAACACAATTTAAACTTCTAAACTAGTTATTTAACAATGAGGATGGGTTTGGATGTAAGTGATCTTGCCTTAATATCATGTGCAAGCCTCTCAAATAAATAGCAAGCAATTGACAAGCATAAACAACCCGTTCTCCCTTGCTACACGTTGATGATTTCGACCTCGTGTTAGTGTTTTGCTTCACAAATAGGGGTGCCAAACCGTATCCATATCCGAGGAAAAATCCGTAACCGTATCCGTTAGGAAATGAATATGGTTACTCAAATCTATTTCCGATAGGATATGGTTGCGGATATGGTTTTGTTGTGAAATATCCGTATCCGTATCCGAAAATATCCGAATACATATTGGTAATACTCTTACGATAGTTTCGATTCTTAGATTATGGATTTGTGGTTAATTTTGATGATCAAGATGTCTAATCTTAGCTTTTCAATCATAATGAACATATTAACAAACTCTTTTTGTATCATATAACTATATTTTTCTGAATACTATCTAGTTTTCTCATATCCTTTTTGTATCCGCATGCATATCCGTTTATTTATCCGCATCTATATTCGTAACCGTATCCGATTTTAGCGGATATGGATATGAATTTTTCTTACTGACGTATATTCATATCCGTATCCGTATCCGAGATGGGTAAGCGGATATGGATATGGTAAGTGCCATATCCGAGCCATATCCACTCCGTTAACACCCCTATTCACAAAGCTCTCCAAACTCATAAGAAAAAGATCTAAGGTTTTTAAGGGGAGAGAGTGGCTGTTAGGGTTCATAGATATAATAAAAGAAAAGATTTTTTGTAAAAAAATACATGTATTCATAGAGGCAAACCTGAAACAAATCTGTTTGACCCGAACAAGAATACCTAGTCTGACTAGAAAAATAACCTTCGGTATTTTGGTTGTAACATTCGCATCCAATCTCAGAATGAGGTGATCTAAGATTTGTTAGAAAGCTGTTGAAGAATGCTATAACTTTGATCTTTTATACTTTTCTAGATTCTGACTGTATCGATATGAAAAACATAGAAATTCATAAACTAGTCATTATTCCTAGATTTTACTCTTTTGGCATTTGTGCATGTTTTATGCATTTGCACTCATATTTTTACAAATATACATTAAATTGATCTTAAATCAATTCTTATCATACTAGATCAAACATCAAAATATGTCATTTTTTACTATATAACATATTTATCATTATTTATCATAAAATATTTAAATTCACGGGGTTTTATAATTGCCTTAGAGATAGTATTTAAATACTTGAAAGGCATAGTTATATATTGCTTGACTTACATTGGGTATTCTGATGCTATAGAAGGGTATAGTGACTCTAAGTGGGTCACAGATTCTAACTATGTAAAGTCCACATCTGGATATGTATTCCTTTTTTGTGGTGCTGTTGTATCCTAGAAATCCTGTAAGCAAACAGTAATTGTCAGGAGCACCATGGAATCTGAACTGATTTCTCTTGATACCACTTGCACAGAAGCAGAATGGTTAAAAGATTTACTCTCTGAAATTCCATTGGTCCCTGAACCCTCTCCTCCAATTTCTATTCACTCTGATTCTAGATCTACCATAGAGCTTCTAAAGCAAGTGCATGTTAATAAAAAAACTTAACATATATATTCAAATAAGATATAAATATATACAACGCCTGCTAGGCAAAGTTATGATCATAGACTTTGTAAAGTCTGAGAAGAATCTTGTTGACCCTTTGACTAAGGGTTTATCCAGGAGTGTGGTTCTGGATTCATCGAGGGAGATGGGGTTAAGCCTATAAGTGAGGTCACTGACTGTGGTAACACAACCTTTATTTGGAGACTTAGTCTCAATGTTAGTTCAATGTGGTAGAAACAAGCTGGACTGGTGACACTCATGTGGAGCATCGACCTAGATATATTCATATATCATTATGTAGCATTTTCTATTACCCCTTCTCTATGGTGATGATGCTCTTATGATACAACTGGTTAGGCTGAGTTTTATTCTTAATAAGTCTAACACGTGTATTTCGGAGGATATGATATCTAGCTATAGTACCCTTGGAGGACTTACCTACATGAGAGGAATCGTAATGGCCGCGGTTAGGGGGGCTGGGCTAACCCCTAGAAACTCTTATGAGTCGGTTTATTATGAGCATGACTATTAACGCTCAACTCACTTTGCTCAATAGATGAAGACATATTGTATGTGTTTTCGTCAATACCTAGTTAAAGGGGCTTAATTTAAGGCCTAGTCCATTATGTCCCTCAGTTGGTGATGAACCCACTAAGGAAAGGTTAAAAGTCGAAAGCTATCTCTCTCGAATTCACGGTACGAAAGGTTGCATAACCTATATTTTTTGTAATTTATTGATTTATTTATTGATTTTTGTGTTTTTAGTCAAATATTACCTTTTGTGGGGGCTGTTGGCTATGTTATTAAGAAAAGACAAATTTGCCTTTGTAAATAGTCCCACATTGGAAAATGAAATGAGTAGTTGATCGTTTAAATTGCATCTCCTCTTATTAGGCTTTGAAGAGTGTTTTGGGTTTTGTATTGTTCGGGTTTTGCATATCACACACGCGTGCGCGCACGCACGTCGCGACACATGCACGCGCACGCACACCGCGACACGTGCGCACATTCGCCGTGATGCGCACGAGCCACGCCACGTTGCACCGTACACACACGTTTTTTTCTATGGCTTTATTTTGCATGTTTTTCACGTGTGTAACGGTTGCGGGTTTATTGTGTAACTGTTGACATTATGGCGAACATTACCGAATTGATTGCTGAATTTTGTAACGCCTCTCTAAAACCCTATATAAGCAGCCTTTCTCATTCTCGAAAAACACACAACAAGTTACACTTCTTTCTCATCTCTCATCTGTTTTCAAAGTGATTTACATTCATATTTTGGCATTATTTTTGGACAATCTTCTTCATCTGAGCTGAAGCTCTGTTCTCTCGCCCGAGTATAGAGGTCGGCCGATTCTAGAGGTTTTTACCGCTAGAGAAGAGAGGATCAACTGCGCCAGGACGATAGGCGGGTCCTTTATCTTCTAGGATAGTGTTTACATGGATGCTCCCAATTAGGGTAATTTTTTTTAATTCTTTTTTATATTCGGGTTTATTTGTGGTTTTGCATGCTATAAGCTTAATATTTGATTTATATCCAACACCAACTACTATTTTTTTTGCAAGATCTTTTTATTATGTTGATGTGATATATTTTATTTACTTTATTTGAAATTTATTATGACTCTAATATTTTAATTTGAAAAATAATGTAATTTTCCTAGATAACTAATGTTATTTAGAAGTGTCTTCGATCCGAATAAGATAATTATCCCGTCATCGATCCGAATGAACCTCTTTAAATCAGACAGAGTCACCTATCTTTTCCTTATTTGAATGTCCATGGAGAATGACATCCAAGATGAAGGAAGCTTGTTGACAATTGCGCTAGAAATGAAGGCTTGACAAATATTGATCTTTTCATCCTTCAGCTTCATAACAAGATTTTCAAGCACTTTGATTTGAGGCAAAACATCAGTGTCATCTTTGAATTTGAAGTAGAGAAACTTGTCAATGATGTGAGACTTGGAAAGCTTCTCCTCATCCTTATATTAGGCCTCTAGAGCATTCTAGATTTCCTTTGTAGAGGGCTTTTTGGTGTAAGCATATGCCAGATGATCGGCCAGGGAGTTAAGGAGTTAACTCTTGCAGAAATGATCATCTTTAGCCCAAGAGCCTTCAGACTCAGAATCTTCTTCAAAGTCGGGTTTCTCCTCAGAAACTACATAGTAGATTTTCAGGAGTTGCATCCCGAAGATCAATTTTCGATGCCATGCGTTAAAGTTAGATCCGTCAAAGTTCTCTAACTTGAGACAGTCCACTCCAAGAGTCATCGTGGGATCCATGATAGATCAGAAATATTACTTTAAGATTATTGGAGATTGTGGTTAAGTCTGGAATAAAACAGTAAAAATTGATGTGCTGTAATTTTAAACTTTTTAAGTTAACTGCTATGCGTTTGTGAAATGTTGTGCATAAAGCAATATTTTGCCTACTCCGGTATAAGGATCCAAAGGCCAAATTGCTTCCAGGAATAATAGTACAATATAATGGTATGCACCAACCAAGTATTGTCAATATCTCCTCGATCTATAAGACCTTTCGGTCAAGGTAGAGATCTTCTCGATCTCTTAAACCTTTCGATTTAGGCAAAAATCCTTCGGGCATAGGCTCTGCAGCAACAGCAGCACAATAGTTCCTTCGAGCACAGGCTTTACACTAGTAGTAGCACAATAGCTCAATGTATTTTCGTGTGTATACAAGAGCTCTCCAAGAGCTACCCCAAGAGCACTATTTATAGGCCTCTAAGGCCAGCTCAAGAGTCACCTACAATCAATATGACTATTACAAATCATTATGATTGTAACAACAATTGTTTTAAATGTTGTTGTAACTACTGCATGTAGAAACGCCTAAATGCGAAGGCCGCATTGCACCATGCAGCAAATCAGACAAACCTCATCAAACAAATAAGTTTCACAAATCAAATGAACCTCGTCAGTAAGACGAACTTTGTAGAATGAACGAACCTCATCAGATACGAGTTTTGGAAATCAGACAAACCTCGTCAGTAAGACGAACCTCACCGGTGAACCTTGTTAAACAAACGAGTTTTCGCAAATCAGACGAACCTTGTTGAACTGACGAGCTCGTCAAACGGGTCAATCAAATGAGTCTCATAAATCAGACGAACTTCATCAGTAAGATGAACCTCGTAGAATGGGAGAACCTCATCAACCAAACGAGTTTTATCAAATTGTTAAACCTCGTCAAATAGAGGAGCGTTGTCTGATCTCGAGAATTCTAGGGTCGCACCATCATGCGAATGCGAAGCTCGTCTGTATGGTGTGAAGTAGCTTACAAGGCAACCTTCGTGGTGACCAACGTGACGCTACCTAACCCCGATGCCTCCATGCGAAGTGCGCCTTACAAAGCGCCACTTAGCGCCTCAGCCCGATTAACTCTAATTCCCGACCTAATGATCCATGATCTATGAGCCCACGAGCCCACAGCCCTCGGCCCATGGTCCACGACTCATTAGAACTTATGTGGGATTAATTAAAACAAGATAATTCTTAGCTTGCTGTTGACAAGCCTCGAACAGAAAACCTTTTGAAATACCAAAACTTTTACTTTCCACTAGGCTACTAAGGATTTATGAAAAATACTAGTAGTTAATATGTATATAGCTTGAAAACTCATTTTGGAAAGCAGTTTTGACCAAAAAATCCAACAACCCCCCACAAGTTTTTAAACTGGTGTCGTGTAATGGTGACGTTGTTTCAATCATTACGCATAAGGTAGATGTCGTAAGGACTTGAATCTCACTTAGACCAACTGAATAAAAGATATATGCTTGGTATTGCAGAGACTTGAACCAGCACAAGTCTAAGATCCAGCGATCACACAAGATAAAACTCATCTGTGGTAGTTTTTACTTTGAACCACACTTGCTATGCCTTTGCCTTTACTTTACACATTTATGGCCATCTGCATGTCCTGGTTTCTACTAGGGTTCTAGGTATCTTTTCATAATACATCATAAGAGACAACCAAATCTCCACCTAGGCATAGGTGAGTTTTTTAGGCATGTTTCCTACCAAACATTCTGCATCCGAGGTGCTTTAAACTCATTAAGGATTAAGATCCATCCTCTCTCATGATAGGATTCCAAGTGAGTCCTTTAGGTGTGTTTCTTATCTAACACCTCGCGTCCAAAATGCTTTGGACTCATTAAGGCTTAACAGCCAACCCCTTTACATGATAGGATCATCGGTGAGTCCTTTAGGCATGTTACCTATCCAACAGCCTACATCCAAAATGCTTTGGACTCATTAAGGCTTAACAGCCATCCTCTTTACCATGATAGGATTTCAGTTGTAAATCTTACTTGACTTTTGAACCAATCATCTTATCATTAGGAGCGTAAGCTTTAAACTAATGACTTGATATAAATGGTAAGTATTTGTAAGACTCACCAAAATTTTGCAAATCTTACTCAAAACTTTTGAACCAATCATCTTATCATTAGTAGCATAAGCTTTGACCTAATAACTTAATGTAAATGACAAGTATTTATAAGACTCGCAAAACTTTGAGACTCATTCCAGCAGACGTCCTTTCGACTATGTCTTTTTTTCAGACCTTTAGTCAAAGGACCAGCCACATTCTCTAAAGACCAGACGTCTATCACAGAGATGACTCCTTGGCAAATGAGTTCTCTCAAATATCCATACTTTAGATGAATGGTCCACTTCTTTCCATTGAACATCGAGTTTGTTGCCACAGCACTCGCCGCCTGATTATCATAATAGATAGTAATTGTGCCTTACAATTCTGCCAATGAAAGGTCTCTGAGAAAACAACTGAGCCACTCAGCTTCATCTCCTGTAGCATAGAGTATGAAGAACTCAGATTCCATCGATGGCTGTGCAATCATAGTCTGCTTCTTAGACTTCCACGAGACGGCAACTCCACCCATGGTGAAAACAAAACCTCCAGTAGATCTGCACTCATCTGGTTCTAAGCACCAGCTCGCATCTGAATAACATTCTATTATAGCTGGATATCTAGTGTAGAATAAGCCCAGGCCTATTGTTCCTTTCAAGTATCTCATCAACCAGTAGACAACATCTGAACAAAGCATTCTAGGATTACTTGTGAACCTACTAAGTATTCCTACAATGAATACTATGACTGGTCTCGTGTAGCTCATCGTTTACATAAGACTCCCAATGATATTTGAGTACCTTAGCTACTCTACTGATTTTCTAGTGTTCGGTCGAATCTTCTTGTTGTAATCATACGGCACTGACAGTTCTGACTGGTCATAGTAGCCATACTTTCTTAGCATGCTCTCGACATACTGAGATTGAGACAATTCAATACCCTCTTCAGAGTATATAATTTTGATTCCGAGAATCACGTTCGTAGTTCCAAGGTTCTTCATGCTGAACTATGCTGAGAGAAATTTCTTAGTAGATATTACTATCTCCAAATCACTCCCGATGATGAGCATATCATCCACATAGAGGCAGATAACCACGACCTTTCCTTCAGCGACCTTGATGTATAGGTATTTGTTAGACTCACTGACTTCATACATATTGTTACGAACAACTCCATCGAACTTTTCATGCCAGAGTTTTGGTGCCTACTTAAGTCCATATAGAAACTTAATAAGTTTACAAACTTTACCAGCTGGAGCATCAAGTCCTTTTGGTTTTTTCATGTAGATCTCTTCTGTAAGATCTCCATTGAGAAATGCTGCCTTTACATCTATCTGATATATGACAAATCTTTTAATAAACGGTCATGCGATAAGCACTCTGATGGTGGTGATCTTACAAACTGATGCATAGAATCAAAAAAATCTATTCCTTCTTTCTGAGAGAATCATTTTTCCACCAGTCTTGCTTTATATTTCTTAATAGTACTATCAGGACGAAGCTTCTTCTTGAAGATTCACTTGTAACTGATAGGTCTTGCACCTTCAGGTACATCCACCAGCTCCTAAGTATGATTTTGGATCAATGAATCTATCTCATCAGCTATAGCTTCTTTTCATAAAAGAACGTCTGTTGACTGCATTGCTTCTTAGAAAGCTTGTGGATCTTCTTCCATATTATAGTTGATGAAATCATCTCCAAAATCTTTATTTTCTCCTGACACACTTGGAAGGTGGTTCGGTAACTCCTTCATTATTGACACTTTTAGTTTCTAGCGAAACTGGCTGGTCTGGTGCATCAGATGTACTAACATTCTCTGCTATACCTTTGAGTAATAAACCTTTATCTTTGATAAACTTATCCTCAAAGAATTCTGCATCCCGAACTTCAATAATGGAGTTGGTTCCAAGGTCAAGGAACCTACAAGCATCGCTATCTTCAGCAAAGCCAAGAAATACACATCTGTTTTCCTTTGGTCCAAGCTTAGGACTTTTGATATCTAGAACTCGAACATAAGTTAGACACCCTCACACTATGAGACTATCTAAAAGATCTGGATATCCCAACCATAACTGATGAGGAGTACTATCAGTTTTGGAATAGGGTACTCTGTTCAAAATTTAGTTTGTCATCAGCAAAGCCTCTCCCCAATAATAGGTAGGTATACTAGATATGATTAGCATGAAATTCACCATCTTGGTCAATGTGCGATTCTTCCATTCTGTATTCCCATTAGATTACGGAGAATACAGAGCCGTAGTTTCAGCAATGATTCTATGCTCCTTAAAGTATGCTTCTGACTCCTTAGATCAGTACTCTTCTCCTCTATCACTTCTGAGTCTTTTCACCTGAAGTCCAAGCTGCTTCTCCATACAAGTCCAAAACTCGATAAACTTGCTGAAGGTTTCATCTTTAGATTTCAACAGGTAGATGTGACAGAAGCGAGAATGATCATCAATGAAGGTGATGAAGTACTTCATGCTGCCTCGAGTGACGAAGCTCTTAAAATCACAAGTATCTGAGTGAATCATATCCAATAGGTTGGTACTCCTTGTGACACTTGGAAAGGGCTTCCTTGTCAGCTTCGCTTGCGCGCAGACTTCACACTTCTCATATTTGTTACCCCCATATTTTAGAAATAATCCTAATTTTTTCATGCTAGACAGCTTTCTATAATTTACTTGTCTCAGCCTATTGTGTCATAATACAGAGAAGTAAGCAGAAGAGGATACTTTATTTACATCTGAGTTGGGTATAATAGTACTGATCTTATACATGACATCAGTACGATATGCATTACCAAATTTTATTTTCTTAAAAGATAACACAGCCTTTCCTCCTTAGAAATCCAGTCTCATACCGGTGTCACAGAGCAGGCTTCCAGAGACTAAGTTTTTGGTAATTGAGGGAACATATTTCACATCCTTTAATGTGAGAGTCTTCCTTGAAGAAAGAGTCAGCATCACAGTCCTAGTTCCAAGAACAGGAACCACAGAATGATCAACTATTGATATGTTCTCCTTAGCAGTAATATAAGAAGAGAACATATCTATATTGGAGCAGACATGACAGGTAGTACCTGTATGTAACCACCAATCAGAGACGTTGTTAGGAGTTATCACTTGGAAGAGCATAGCCACACAATTGTCAACTTGATTAACATTATGTGTTGTTCCCTTCTTTGGTGCTTTGCAGTCCTTGGCAAAATGTCCTTACTTTCCACAGTTAAAGCATTTGCCGTTCTTCTTGAAATCTTTCTTTTGAATATTTAGATTCTTCGGTTTTTGGTTCTTCTTTATTTTAAATGACTTCTTCTTCTTCTTGGATAAAGAACTAGTACCCTTCTCAGAGTTAGCAGCTACCATATTAGCAGACACCTTCTGCTGAGTAAGGAGCTCATTCTTCATGCGAGTCCGAATCTCGTCCTCCATCCGAATGAACCTCTTCAAATCAGACAGAGTCACATGTCTTTTCCTTCTTTGAATGTCCATGGAGAATGACATCCAAGATGGATGAAGCTTGTTGATAATTGCACCAGAAATAAAGGTTTGACAAAAATTAATCTTTTTATCCTTCAGCTTCATAACAAGCTTTTCAAGCTCTTTGACTTGAGGCAAAACCTCAGCATCATCTTCAAATTTGAAGTCCAGAAACTTGTCAATGAGGTGAGACTTAGAAAGCTTATCCTCATCCTTATATTGGTTCTCTAGAGCATTTTAGATTTCCTTTGTAGAGGGCTTGTTGGTGTAAGCATCTGTTAGATGATCGTCCAGGCAGTTAAGGAGATAACTCCTGTAGAAATGATTATCTTTAGCCCAAGAGGCTTCAGACTCAGAATCTTCTTCAAGGTCGAGTTTTTCCTCAGAAACCACATAGTAGATTTTTAGGAGTTGCATCCTGATGATTACTTTCTGACGTCATGTGTTAAAGTTGGATACGTCAAAGTTCTCTAACTTGAGACAGTCCACTCCAAGAGTCTTTGCGGGATCCATGATTGATCAGAAATACTATTTTAAGATTGTTAGAGATTATGATTAAATCTGGATGTGCTATAATTTTAAATTTTTAAGTTAACTGTTGTGCAATTGTGGAATGTTATGCTTAAAGCAATATTTGATCTACTCCGGTACAAGGATCCTAAGGCCAAACTGTTTCCAGAAACAGCAGTACAATACAATGGTGTGCACCAACCAAGTATTGTTAAGATCTCCTTGATCTATAAGACCTTTAAGTCAAGGTAAAGACCTCCTCGATCTCTTAAACCTTTCGGTTTAGGTAAAAATCCTTCGGGCATAGGCTCTGCAGCAGCAGTGGTACAACAGTTTCTTCAGTCCCAGGCTTCACACCAGTAGCAGCACAACAACTCAATGTATTTTTGTGTGTATACAAGAGCTCTCCAAGAGCTACCCCAAGAGGCACTATTTATAGGCCTCTAGGCCATCTCAAGAGTCACCTACAATCAATGTGACTGTTGCAAACCATTATGATTATAACAGCAATTGATTTAAATACTGTTGTAACTGCTGCATGCAGTAGCACCTGAACGCGAAGGTCGTGTTGCACCTTGCAGCAAATTAGACGAACCTCGTCGATCAGGCGAACCTCCTCAAACAAATGAGTTTCACAAATCAGATGAATCTCATCAGTAAGATGAACTTTGTCAAACGAGCAAACCTTATCGAACGGGTCAATCAAACGAGTCTCACAAATCAGACGAACATCGTTAATAAGATGAACCTCATCGGCAAACCTCATCAAACAAACAAGTTTTACAAATTAGATGATCCTCATCAGTAAGACGAACCTCGTCAGCGAACCTCGTCAAACAAACGAGTTTTGCAAATCAGACGAACTTGTTGAATGGGTGAAGCTCGTCAAATAGGTCAATCAAACGAGTCTCGCAAATCAGGCGAACTTCGTCAAATAAAGGAGCGCCGTCTGATCTCAAGAACTCTAGGGTCGCACCATCGTGCGAATGCGAAGCTCATCTGCATGCTGAAGCGGCCTGCGAGTGTTCGCGTGGAAAACTGTAGCTTTCTTCATTAATGAGATAATTGTCATCTTGAGTTACAACTTTTTGAGTTACAAAAGATCCGGTCTTTTATAGATCCGGTTACAACTAAATCAAAGAAAATAAAGAAAAATTACAACTCTCCTCTGTGAACAAATCACGAGCTCCTGTTTTGCGGTCGCTCGCTTTGGTGGGTTCTTTGCCTGCGTCGGGGTTAATCCGTGGACCACCGCGCGATCTAGATCCGGTCGGATCTACACGAGTATGCGGGTATTATTCCACGAAGGGAATAATAGCCGGGAGGGATTAATCCACCAAGGGAATAATCGCTCGGATCTCGAGATCTAAGACCAAGCTTAGATCTGGAGTGTAGCCTCGTGTAGATCTCAGATCTGTTCTTTCTTCCTCTCGAGATCCTGCCTTTTCTGACGTGGATGGTCGCCGAGGATCAGATCTGAATGTGCAAGTCTTCTGGTCTTCAAGCTCCGAGTTCACTCTTCAATCCGGCAGAGTTTCGGCTCTTGAAAGTTCGACCTCCGAAAATGAACATCTCTAGGCCTATTTATAGGCTCTCAGGACAGTGGCTGCAAAAAGAGAATTGTCGGCCACCTCTGGCCACTGTCGGCCACCTCGGGCCACTGTCGGCCACCTCGGGGTGGCCGTCACTGTGCCTAGCCACCTTGGGGTGGCTCGGCTCATGGCCGAGCCGCCGCCCCCCTCTGGCCACTGTCGGCCACCTCGGGCCACTGTCGGCCACCTCGGGGTGGCCGTCACTGTGCCTAGCCACCTTGGGGTGGCTCGGCTCATGGCCGAGCCCCCGCGGGCGGTGTTTTCCGACTTTTTCGAGTCGTTTTCCGTTGTCTCGTTTGTCCGTGTTTCGGTTGACCTGAGACTCTGATTTGATGATCTGATTTGGCAGTAAATTGGATTCCTGATTTGGCAGTAAATCCGCTTCTGAGTTCGAGTCCGAAATTGATCTTGATTCGATCGTGATTCGTCCGAGTCCGCTCTCGGTTGGATGACTCGTTGATTCCTCAACTCATTAGCTTGATTCTGCACGCGGGTGGATTCATTCCGTCGCTTCCGTGCGATTCGTCGATCTCGTCGCCTCGTTGGCTCGTCGGTTTGTGCCGAGCTATGCTAGGGGACCTATAAGCAATTTTATATGCCTACAGATACCCCCTCCAAAGTATTTCAGTCTCGTTCTTTTATAGAAGAGTCTGGGATACTTTGGATATGATTGTCCCTACCTTCAGTCGGTATAACGGGACCTCGGAATGGCTTCTGTTCTTGACTCCTTCAATTCTCCAGGCTTTTCGGTGCTTTGTCGAAAGTCTGTAAGAGTTCCGGTGCTGCATTTATTGTCTGACCGTTTGTCGGAATTTTCTGAACTTGAAGTCGATTCCTTTGAGCTGACCATTGATTGTGGCGTCGAGTCTTTATGCACAACGCGTTGTCCGGCGTAGTGTGGTTGAGTTATCCTTAAGAATATTTATAAACAATATTCTCCAGGAACTTCTCAAACCAAAAATAGGGAATAGTTTATACTCATATACCTTATTGGAGTATTAAGAAGCAGTTTATACTCGTATACTTTTCGGAGTATTAAGAAGCAGTTTATACTCGTATACTTTTCGGAGTATTAAGAAGCAGTTTATACTCGTATACTTTTCGGAGTATTAAGAAGCAGTTTATACTCGTATACTTTTCGGAGTATTAAGAAGCAGTTTATACTCGTATAGACTTCCTACTGTTGGAGGGTAGTTCTTAGCAAAGTCCTTCCCTGCTCAGGTAATCAATGCGTCTACCTCACCGTCGGAATCGGTGAGGGTCAGTATCTCTACTTTGTCATCGGTTAGAATCGCCAAAATGGTGTTACAAAGCTTAAGTTTGCCTTTGGACTTGTTGGAAGTCCACTGCTCGTCGTCGAGGATATTAGGATGAACCTACATCATCTATCCTGATGGCAAGATCTGTGGCACCAAGCCTTTCTCTCATTGATTGCGAGGATCAGCATTGATAATCTTCAGCTCTACATTGGGGATGGGTACAACCCCTGCTGGTGCATGGACTTTAGGAAGATCTGCCCCGAATTTCAAAGTGACAATGTTGCGGTCACCTTATTCTGCACATTTTCCTTCTTTAGGACTCCCGCGTTGTAAAGAGCTTGTAGCTTATCCTTAATGATATAGCACTTAGAGGTATGATGACCCAAAAACCTGTGGTACGCATAGTAGTTCGGATCATCTGTCTTGTTCATGTCTTCAGACATTGTGATCTCTGGCAACTTGATCCTGCTGCTTTTGAGGAGAGTATTGAAGGTAACCACAACTTGGTCTTCCTTTAAGTCGTATTGCCTCAGAGGGTGCTGCTCGAAAGACTTGGGCTTCTGTCTCTGAGCTGACTTGGGGGCTAGAGTAGATTCGACAGTTACAATCTATTTCCCCCTTGACCGAGAAGGGTTCCTGGGGGAACTTGGTTCCGAAGCTCCTCTTTTCAATCGAGGCTCTTTGGCTTCCAGCCTTTTGATCATGTTTTCCACCTGCTCACCCTGGCAAACAAGTTCCTTCCAGCTTTGGGTTTCCACTGTGCTGACCTTGGATAGAATGTCGATCGAGTGATTGTTGTGATACATCTTGATCAAAGTGCTTTCAAAGACCTAGTCCCGGCAATGAAGCGACCGATTCCTGAATCTCTTTACAAAGTCATTGACCGACTCTGTTTTCTTCTGCTTCTCAACAAGCAGAGTGGTCATCGAAACTTTTGTGTCATAGTTGAAGAAATGCGTAAAGAAAAGCTTTTCCACATCAGCCCATGTTTTGATGGAGCCTGGTTCCAGCTTGTGGAACCATTCAAAGGCCACCTCCTCAGGGTGCCGATGAACAGTTGAGTGAGGATAGGATCATTTCCTGTGAGAAATCCTATTTGAGACAGGAAGTAGTAGATATGTTGTGAGGGAGATATCAATTGAGAAAGGTAGTCTTCATATCCATCTAATATATGACAAATCTTTTAATCGCCCCCATGGGATAAACACTCTGATGGTAGTGATCCTGCAAACTGGTGCATAGATATCAAAGAAATCTATTCCTTTTTTCTAAGAGAATCCTTTTGCCACCAGTCTTGCTTTGTATTTTTCAATAGTACTATCAGGATGAAGCTACTTCTTGAAGATCCACTTGTAACTAATAGGCCTTGCACCTTCAGGTATATCCACCAGCTCCCAAGTATGATTTTGGATCAATGAATCTATCTCATCATCAATAACTTCTTTCCATATAAGAACGTCTATTAATTGCATTGCTTTTTAAAAAGTCTGTGGGACTCCTTACACATTATAGGTGATGAAGTCATTTGTAAAATCTTTCTATCTCCTGACACGGTTGGAAGATGGTTCAGTAACTCCTTCATCATTGACACCTTTAGTTTCTTGCAAAACTAGCTCCTCTGGTGCATCTAACATACCAATATTCTTTGGTATATCTTTAAGAAACAAACCTTTTTCCTTGATAAACTTATCCTCAAAGAATTCTACATACCGAGCTTTAATGACGGAGTTGGTTCCAAGGTCCAGGAACCTACAAGCATCGCTATCTTCAGCAAAGCCAAGAAACACACATCTGTAGTAATAAACCTTTATCTTTGATAAACTTATCCTCAAAGAATTCTGCATCCCGAACTTCAATAATGGAGTTGGTTCCAAGGTCAAGGAACCTACAAGCATCGCTATCTTCAGCAAAGCCAAGAAACACACATCTGTTTGCCTTTGGTTTGAGCTTAGGTCTTCTGATATCTGGTAATTATTCCTTTCTGCAATCCCATTAGATTACAGAGAATACGGACCCGTAGTTTCAGCAATGATTTCATGCTCCTTGAAGTATGCTTCTGACTCCGTAGATCGGTACTCTCTGTAGGCATATAAAATTGCTTATAGGTCCCTTAGCACAGTTCGGCATAAACCGACGAACCAACGAGGCGACGAGATCGACAAATCGCACGCGAACAACGGAATGAATCCATACACGTTCAGAATCAAGCTAAGTGTTAAAGAATCAACGAGTCATCCAACCGGGAACAGACTCGGACGAATCACGGTCGAATCAAGATCAGTTTCGGACTCGAACTCAGAAGTGGATTTACTGCCAAATCAGGAATCAGACTTACTGCCAAATCAGATCAACAAATCAGATCAACCAAATCACGGACAGAACCGGAAAACAAACACAAAAAACTCGGAATCTGCCGGATTGAAGAGCGAACTCGGAGCTTTGAAGACTTGAAGACTTGCACATTCGGATCTGATCCTCGGCGAGCATCCACGTCAGAAAAGGCAGGATTTCGAGAGGAAGAAAGAACAGATCTGAGATCTACACGAGATCAAGCCGCCTCAAGGTGGCTCGGCCAAGGCCGAGCCACCTCAGGGTGGCTTGGCCAAGAGCCGAGCCACCTCAAGGTGGCTCGGCACAGTGCCGGCCACCCAGAGGTGGCCGACGTTTTCCTGTGCGCGGGCACAGTCCAGAGAGCCTATAAATAGGCTAGGCATTGTTCATTTTCAAAGGTTGGAATTTCAAGAGCCAAAACTCTGCCGGATTGAAGAGCGAACTCGGAGCTTTGAAGACTTGAAGACTTGCACATTCGGATCTGATCCTCGGCGAGCATCCACGTCAGAAAAGGTAGGATTTCGAGAGGAAGAAAGAACAGATCTGAGATCTACACAAGATCACACTCCAGATCTAAGCTTGGTCTTAGATCTCGAGATCCGAGCGATTATTCCCTTAGTGGACTAATCCCTCCCGGCTATTATTCCCTTCGTGAAATAATACCCGTATAATCGTGTAGATCCGACCGGATCTAGATCGCGCGGTGGTCCACGGATTAACCCCGGCGTTGGCAAAGAACCCACACAAGCGAGCGACCGCAAAACAGGAGCTCGCGATTTGTTCACAAAAGGAAAGTTGTAATTTTTCTTATTTTTCTTTGATTTAATTGTAACCGGATCTAAAAAAGACCGGATCTTTTGTAACCCAAGATGACGATTATTTCAATGAAAAAGACAACAGTTTTCCCCGCGAACAATCAGTATTGATTTGTATCTCTGAAATTTCTTCCAGTTCTATCATGCTCCCATTAATTTCTTTTTTAGGAAATTCCTTCTCCAAGAAGGTAGCATACCGACAAACAATTATCTTTTGTTCATCGATGTGGTAGAATTGATATCCATGGGAATTCCTTGGATATCCTACAAGTTTACACAATACTGAACGTGCCTCTAACTTTTAGGATCTTGCTTTTTTACATAAGCATGACATCCCCAAATCTTAATATAATTAAGATGTGGTTTCATCCCATACCATATCTCATATGGAGGTTTAGGCACTGTTTTAGTTGGAACCCTATTCAGTAAGTGTGCTGCTGTTTCTAATGCATACCCCCAGAATAAAAAAGGTAACTCAGCGTTACTCATCATGGAACATACCATATCTAATAGGGTATGATTCCTCCTTTCTGACACGCCGTTAAGCTGTGATGTAAAGGGTGGAGTAACCTGAGAGAGAATCTCATTCTCTTTTAAAAAACCCAAGAATTCCAAGCTTAAGTATTCACCTCCTCGATCCGATCGAAGAATTTTAACTTTCTTGCTCGTTTGGTTCTCTACTTCATTTTTATACTCGATAAATTTCTCAAATGCTTTAGACTTGTGTTTCATCAAAAACACATGTCCAAATCTTGAAAAATCATCAGTAAAAGTAATAAAGTAGGAGTAGCCACCTCTAGCCATTGTAGACATAGGACCATATACATCACTATGTATCAGTCCTAAGAGTTCTGTAACTCTTGCTCTAGTTCTCGTAAATAGAGTCTTGGTCATTTTGCCTTTAAGACAGGACTTGCAAGTATCATAAGACTCAAAGTCAAATGGATCTAAATATCCATGTTTATGTAGATTGCCAAGTCTTTCTTTATTAATATGACCAAGTCAACAATGCCATAAGAAAGTGTCATTCATAACTGAGTGCTTTCTTTTATTAGCGTGATGAGTATTCAGAATTGTATTTTGATTAAGAATATAGATGCTATTACACAATGTTCCATAAGCTATCAACTTTTGATTATATATGATATTCATAACATTGTTCTCCAATTTGAACATATATCCATCTTTATCTAATAAAGATATGGATATTATATTACATATTATAGTTGGTATAAAATAGCAGCTATTCAAAATCAAAATGTTTCCATTTGATAAAGCTAGATGAAAATCCCCAACTGCTGCAACTATTACACCATTACCAACTTGTAGGGTCATCTCTCCAGCATCAAGCTTTCTATAACTTCTCAGCCCCTGTAACAAATTACAAATGTGAGATCATGATCCGTTATCTAATACCTAAGATGTAGGTTTTATAGAAAAACAATTCTGAGTAACCAACGCATCTGAAGATGAAGCAACAATTTGCTTCTTCTTCATGAGTGAGGCTAGGAATTCAGGACAGTTTCTTTTCCAGTGTCCTAACTTGTGACAATGGAAGCATTCTGCAGTCGTCATTTTTGCCTTCCCTTTGTCCTTCTTGACAGCCTTCTTAACACCTTTATTTGGTTTAGTAGTTTTTTTCATTCCCTTTTTCTTGGCAACCAGTTTGCTAGAAGTGGAAGAAGATTTCCCTATAACCAAGGCTGTTGTTTGTTCCTTCTTTATAGAACTCTCCTCCTGTCTTAACAAATTAAGCAAGGCAGGAAGAGTGGGCTCCAAATCCATCATCAAGAACTGTGATAGGAATCGGGAGTAGGCTGGTATTAAGGACTACAAAACGATATCTGTATATCTATCTGCATCTAGGCCTATGTTCAAAAGTTCAAGCTCATTAACGTAGGCGATCATTTTGAGGACGTGGTCCCCAACAGAAGATCACACAGTCATTTTCGTATGGAACAAATTCCAGATGCCGCATACTTTATTTATCGCGGTTGCTCGCCATACAGTTCTTCTGTATTACAAAATATGGATCTGACATCCATATTCTCATGTTGCCTCTGATGGACAAAATCCATAGATGCAATTGTGAGACATTGAGCAAGTGAACAATCTTTGTCCCACTTTATGCGGATTTTATTATCCGCTACAGTGGGTTCTGGGCCTAGAATAGGTTCTGACGTTGTGAGGACATATGCTACTTTATCATAAGTTAGGGCAATTTTAACATTCCTCAACCAGTCTTTGTAGTTAGGACCGATTAACATGTTTTGTTCTAGTATGAGTTTTAAGCCAGACATAATGGCCTGAAAGAGAGGGAAAGGTATTTTTCAATATGTTCAATACATAAAATAGATTTGGTTTATTTTTATCTAAGTTATACTTTCCACTATTTTTCGAGTCCCTCAAAACCTTTATAAGAGGTGATTGGAAAACAACCCCTTAGTTTCAAGTAGGATCAAGATCCAATTATCATTGAATGTATCAACCTTGACGATGGCTAACAAATCGATATACTCAATAATTGGTAGATAATTTTTATCTTTTACATTCTTGTAATTCTTAATATGATTTCGCCCCTAGTCTTTTATGACCTTGACGATGGCCAACAAATCATAAAATGCTAGTTAAGTTTGGACCCATCATTTTTTGACTGACTTAAATTTAACTTATGCATACTCTTGACGAAGGCCAACAAAGTTGCATAACCAACTTAAGTTATCCTCATATCTTATATACAAATGAATACTACTTAGCCATAAAATAGTATTGCCTTGACGATGCCAACAAACAAAGTATTTATAAGCTTAGTAGTATTCAACTAAAATGATGGAGGGCTACGGACGATTTCATAAATCTTTTACCATAATCAAACTTGATATAGTTTAAAGATGCTCTATATTTATACTTGCAACAATTAAACTAGCCAGGTAAGTACAAGATTGGTGGGATGGTTCCGAGATATTTACCGAAAATATTCATCGGACCTTAATTAAGTAACCACCGTTCTTTAAGACTATAGCACGAAAGATTGGGCATCACCCCTAATCTTAAGTTGGGCATCACCCCATGATCTATATCTCATAATTACTTTCCTAGACACTAGTTAAAAGTTTGTTCTAAATACATCTCTTTTAACTACTTTTGGTTTATTTATCTTTCACACTAACGCTATGTTAATGTCGGTCTCACCACTCTATGGTCAATAAACTCTTATTGCCATGTCTCACAAAGTTTAAAAATAAGTTTCTATAATAAAAACTATTCTCTAGTGAGATAGAGATATAAACTTTACAGAATATAGCATCCAATTGTATTGACATCTATAATTGGGGCACAACCAACATATCATTATATGTAATGTAAAACTTATATAGAATGGTAGTGGACAACTAAAGAAAATAAAATGTAACTACACTAATTACATTTTAGCAAGCCATATGCAACTCTTTACGGTGCTTGCTCCCTTGCAAACTCTGTATTATTATAATCATATAAACATAGGACGTGCAAGTCCCATTTATAATGGAAAAACCATCTCGTGGGATGGGTAATAATATTGCATTAAATGTAAAGTAAAAGCTATAAATGAAATAATTAAACTAAGCAACCATAACCCCCACACCCGAACAATGGCCTATACCCGTAAGCGTAGCCCATGATCGGTGAGCAAGTGCCTAAACCCGTAGGCGTAGCCCATGCTCGGGGAGGGAAGAGGTCGTAAATAATTATTACATTTCTAACTTTATTACATAAATACAAAACATGAAAGAGAATAGTTGTCAACTACCATCCATAAACATAACATCCACGCAAGATGATAAATAATATAACATAATCAACATTAAGAAATATGCATCTATCTAGTTATGCAACATATTGGAAACTAGATAGCATAAGGATTATCCAAACTCAAATATGACTAACAAGCTTCTAACATACAACTACACTAGTTGTAATTAATTATTTTACAATTTATACAAGTGTTGTTTTACTACTAAAAACTTATGAACCAAAAAACATATTTTTGAATCAACAACTTGTATAACTTATTACAAAATAACTTGAATTAATTAACTAGTTTCATCTAAACTAGAAATTAGAAGCAAGAAGAAGGTCCTCCATGAGTTAGATGTACATGTTAAGATTCAATTAGATGGAACCATGGCTCTGATACCATGAAGGAAATCAAGCTGTGTCTACATGCATAATACACAACGGAAGACATGTATGAAAAAAAATTACTAAGCATGTAGAGAGCATGAAATATTCATATGGACTGTCTAATTAAATCTAACATGATTCTTATTATTAAGAGAGCATACAATGTTTGAAAGTCATACTTTTGTAGCGTGATTAGATAGTGAATCGAACAACCTTTAGCTTGCTCTCTTTGATGTAGAAAACTCCTCGTAGTGGATCTCCAGCTCTTTAAGTAAACCTGAAAGCTATTGGATGTTGCTTGAGACGCGAGGCAAGATATCCACCCTGGGGTTCTTAAAATCCTACTAGTTCCTCTTACTCAAAGATTGCTAGAGTTTAGTAAGAGGTATAGCTCTCTTGTTTTCTCTTATGGAAATTTAATTTTCATTGGCCTTTCATGAAGAGAGAGAGCTCATATTTATAGAGTGAAATGTGTTCATGACATGAATAACTCATCCTATGAGTTACGCAATGAATCATTAAAAATTAATGATTAATCAAGTGAGTCAAGCAATGAATCATCTTATGAATCATTACATTTCAAAACCATGTGCTAATAAACCATATGCTCAAACCATACCACTAAGAGACTCATCTCATGACTCATTATACATGGTATGTGTATTTCATAAATGAGAATACCAAATTATTATTACTAATATAGTATTTCATAAATACGGTATATAGTATTATTCCAATCTTTAACTAATTAGTTACTATATGACCAAATAAATCAAGAGTTGATCAAAAGTCAACTGTTGACCAAAAAGTCAACTAGTTGACTAAAAGTTAACTTTATGGGGAAAATACTAGAATTCATTTCCTAAGTACATAGCATTCCGATTTTATCGATGTACATAACCGCTTATGTGTATCCGGTAAAAAAATCATATATGCGTATCAATCATACGCATCACTCTATAAATTGTGTTTCGTAGGATTCAAGTACGCGCTTGGTGTGACTCTAGGGCCCAACTCAAAAACTCGGTAGTGGATCATATCCACAAGTACAACAGATGTGCTAGTTGCACATGAAGACTATCCGGGTATGAGTTGTGATAAAGGTCTACAAGATGCTTATCCAATTTTATCAGGACTACTCAGTGATAATGCCATACAGTCCGATCTCTTCGTCAAACCATGTCAAACTATTAAGCCTAGGGTATGGAAAACTGTCAAACCCTAATTGCTCAATTAGTGTTTGTTGATATTAAACTCATAACCTATAAGATCAAACTGACACTCAGTTTATCTTATTTACCTCGGCCAATGATTTCTAGGTTATAGTTATATCAAACAATCTTATGACATTAACCCCCTATATTGGGAGAGATGAATCCCATATTGGCATCTCAATATCTACTTATGCCTCGGGATGTACCCAACAAGAACCGTTATGCACAACTCAATGAGAACTGTGGTTAGGTAAAAGTCTAAGTACACTATACTGACATGTAAGATATTGCACACATGCCTCAGGTCAAGAGACTACTATGTACTATATCACTTAAGAACTTCTATTTGACAGTTAAGTATAATTACCAACTAGATGTTCTCAGTGAGTCATTCAGTCAACTCATTCATTAATGAGTCACCTGTATACTATATCTTGATGTCTCACATCAATGATCCAAGAGATGGATCATCATCCTACCAAAGGAGAAATAGAGAATACACTAGTCTTGCCAAAGTAATGATGTCTCATTTCAACACTTCATTGACTAGGGACAGTTTAGAATATACGTTAACGACAAATCAGATCTCTTCATTATGATCATATCCAAAATGTCCGGTAGTCTGGTATCATTCTAAGGACCTTATCTTTATGAAAATACCAGATAAATCTGACCAAAATAGCATACTATTATTTTTAACAAGGATGTTATATTCATATAGGTCCTGTTATAAAATACAATTATTACCTGCAGGGCACATATATCTAACAAGAACACCTTCCTCCAAACCCATCCTATAAAATTTCAGATCATTAATAAGTAGAATTTGAATATGATGTGATATATTTAAATCTGATGCTTAGATCTTAATCTTTTGACTAGTATATCTTAGATTTGATGATTAGAACTTAAATCAATGAAAAGATCTATAGATTTAATCACAAATCAACAAGAATGCATGATCATTATCATTAGTTTTTAGATTAATTGTTAATTTATGAATTTAAATAGTTAAAACCCTAATTTATCAAATTAATTGAGAGTCATGATGATTAGGATGTTTAAACCCTAGAATTATGAACCTAAGTGATCTGATCTCGTTTAGGCTAATCCATTGTTAAGTAATTATGAAAGTTTAATCATGTTTTGCTTTACATGCTTACAAAATTCAATTTTAATAAAAGTTGCAAAACATAAAAACCTATAAATATCCCGTATCAGTGCACATCGGTTGACTGATCACGTTGATCAATTGACCGATAGTGATTTACAAGTCTTCGGCATATCCCTGGTCAGTCGACTGATCAAAAAGATCAGTCGAGTGATAGACTGTCAGGTTTGAACCTTTTTTCTGTTCGGTCGACCAACTCCTTTCATCGGTAGATTGAAAGTGGATTGTAGTGTTGTACACGTTGTGCATGTTTTCGTCGTTGGTTGACCGATGCTCAAAGGCGGTCAAACGACATGTTAAATTAGTGAAGAAGGTTTCTTTTTTCCACGCTTGTATGCTTGTGAACATGAGGTTCAAGCCATACGTACGCACGCGTTACCATGGACATACATGTATGGAGTTTTAGCACACACAGATCTCCTGGAGAGGATAATTTCATGTATTGTTTTGACCACGACTGGGAGACGATTAGTTAGAATTGTATATGTGTATGTATGGATACCGTTGATGAGCACAACTCAATACTGCTTAGGATAGTGCATCGGTATACCATTGAAGGAGGCTAGTGAGCTGCATTTGCAAGATAACTAAATAGGTAGTCCGTTATGCATGATGATGCGATGAGGCTAGTGAGTCGTACTTGTAGAATACCTTAGGAGGTAGTCCGTTCTACATGAAGACACGATAAGGCTAGTGAGCCGTATTTTTTTAGGATGCCTGAAAAGATAGTCCGTTCTGCAAAATGATGTGAAGATCTATAGAACTTTGCCAGATATAGTATTATGAAACTTTAGACAGCTTGAGGCTTAGGAGGGAGTTAGTTATGGACATGGTTCACCGTTGAGTTATGCAGGCGTCTAAAAATGCCTATAGGTGTCCGTACGCAGCTCAAGGCAAAGAGAAGACGATGAACGTCATCATCCAAGTCAAGAAGGATTATTCGATTGGCCACTGTACACATCAATCAGCTCGCGCACGTCAGTCAATGCGCTCACATCAGTCAACATGCGCTCGTTAGTCAGCTCGCACACGTTAATCAGCTTGTGAGTGTCGGTCAACTCAAAGTGACCAAACGTACTTGTCAGGCGGCTCCAAGTACTTGACGGGCTTGTCAGGAAACTTCAAGTGCACGCCGCCCTTGTCAGGCATCTCCAAGTGCCCGCCACCCTTGTCAGGCAGTTTTAAGTGCCAGATGAGCTTGTCAGGCAGCTCCAAGTGCCCGCCGCCCTTGTCAGGCAGCTCCAAGTGCCTGACGGGCTTGTCAGGCATGCCGCCCTTGTCAGGCAGCTCCAAGTACCCGCCACATTTGTTGGTCAGATCCAAAGTGTCCGACATGCTTGTCGGTCAGATCCAAAGTGATCGACGCACTTGTCGGTAAGATCCAAAGTGCCCGACGTGCATGTCGGTCGGTTCCAAGTGACGTAAAGAAGCTAACGAGTGTATGAAGCAAGTTAGCAAATCGTACAAGTTAACAAGATGATCAAATACGCAAAACGATAGAAAATACAAGTTCCGGAAAGTCGGGAAAACAACAAGAAATTCAGCAAAAGACCAAACCCCCACGCCAGCGCGGGTCAGCCCGCGTCGACC
>NC_033801.1:60897594-60919539 GCF_001876935.1 Asparagus officinalis
CCCGCGCTGACCTGCGCCCGCGCGTGGCGCCCCCTGTGGGTCAGCAGCGCCCGTCGTACAGATCCAAGCCCCAAACGCGTTTTTGACAGTTTTGAGCGATTTTCTTGAGATTTATCTATTCTAGGGGTTCCCAACTAACTTGATATCATCCACAAATATGGTTAGTCCGTTATTGACTTAAGATATGACCAAATCCATCATTCTTATCCGAAAACCCCCCAACCGAAGCCTAAAAATATAGGCCTAGGGGTTCATTTCACGAGGAGGACATCAAGAGGGCGAAATATTGTCGAATTGGAGAGTGGAGCCACGAATTTACAGTGAGGGTTAGCAGATCTTAGCGAGTTCCTGTGCAAAAAGAGTGGAGTTCGAGAGATCTGAGACACGTCCCCTATTCCTCCGGATTTAAGCTTAGTCTTAAGTCTCGAGAAGAGCCGTGATCTCATTTGGTCAGGATCATCGCTATAGCGATTACTTCCTTCGTAAAGTAAGAGCTTTGATCAACTTAATCTATCGACCGGATCTGATCCGTGGTAGTCCATGGATATTAACGTCCCCGGCGCAGGTGAAGTTCCCACGCAAGCAGTGGGTGATAAATGTCCGTTGCACTATTTGACAAGAGTTGTACTTTTTGTATTTTCATTGTATAAGGAGATCTTATAAAAGATTGACTTTTCTCATTTATTTGAGTTTATTGTAATGACCAAAGTTGTAATAGATTCAAAGTAATGAAAACATCAACTTTTGACCCAAACACGCTGGCGACTACAGTGGGAGCCAACATCCTTTTTGCGAAGGCTGTCGTGTCGCAACCTCGGATTTGGATCCCGGTTGATGAAGAGGTCGAGTATGAGTTCGGCCAACAGAAATTCGAGTAACATCTGTCGTCGTCCTCATCCAGATCCTCCTCCACTCACAAGCATTGGAAGATCAATGCCCCCATTGCTATGGTAGCGCCACCTTGCAATGCCTCTCTGGCCTTCAACAAGGCCAGATCTGCAAATCTGGACTCCTACTCAATCAAGGAGTTAAGTACTGAAGGTGCACCAATCTTATCGAAGAGGGCACATCAAAGGCAACGTCAACACCTCGCGCGCCAGCTCGCCAAGGCTTTGGAGCCTGTAGACAGGATCTGTTATGAAGCGGATCTGAAATTCAAGGAACGTCAAGCACCCCAACAGCGGATGAATGATCAACCCTCCAAGTCCTCAACGAATGAATGGATCCAAGTCAAAAGGACCTGTTTGACCCTTGAGGAACGCATCCAAAAGCGTCTCGCACTGCTTGCGTACGCGCAAATTCTTGTGCAAAAGGCACAAAAGATGCAGGAGGAAGAAGTGGAAAAGAAGCCACCAAGACTGTACAAGGTATGGAGGTCAATGTCTAAGACGGCGGCCGAAAAGATTAAAAAATGTGGGTCACTCAAATCTGACCCTCCAGGGCGCGGGTAAATTTAGTCTGACCCCCAAGGCATGGGTCACTTCAATCTGACCCTCCAAGGCACGGGTCACTTCAATCTGACCCTCCAAGGCATGGGTCACTTCAATCTGACCCTCCAAGGCGCGGGTCACTTCAATCTGACCCTTCAAGCCGTGGGTCACTCAAGTCTGACATGCGCTAGGACAAAGACAAGACAAAAGATGTTCTGCACATGATTCTCTGATTCCATCGAGTTTCTCACCTCCGAAGGAGTCCCGCGGTAGTGTGGACTTGTCCCATTTCAAGATGAGGATGGTGGATTGCCTAGGTCCTTTGCATGAGGATTGAGATAAAGTTCTGATCAAAGAACATTTGGGTCCGGTGACTGAACCCCGAGCAACTACTCGAGCTGGGGGTCGCACATGGAAAACTCCTATAACTGACCACCTCGGACTGTGAGTCATAGTCCAAGAGCTTGTTAAGAGTTCACGCTTACAAATGCATGTCTCTAAACACTTGACTCTTGAGAACGCCAACAAGGCGGCAAATCCCCTGAATGAAACGTATTCATCTGACGATGACAACGTTATACCTGGGAAGTCGTGCCAACACATGATAGGTTGCTCTGGTTATCTGACCGACAAATTATACTATCGGGCTAGGGGTACGAATAAGACTCAAAAAAGAAGTACCCGAGAGATAAATTGTCACTGTCCGTGTGCCAGACTTATCAGGGCAGTATTATCAGCATGTAGCTATCCCAAGACTACCCCGCAGACTTGGTATTCAAGAGGATCTCCAAGGGAACGGCTAAGTCCAAGCCGAGGTGTTTCCATAAGAAATGATCAATCGAACTTCCAAAAGTCACAATTAACATGGCTGATAAGAGAAAGTCGATTCAACCCTCTAGTTCTGACCCTCTCATATCGTATCATCTAACCCGTTTATGGTCGGGAACCATTAGACAAAAGGACTATCAAAGGATGAATCAAGGATTATCCTCAGATGACGAAGCATCAGATGCCAACTCTGCAGTCGCTTCTGACAATATAGTATCCAGCCCAGGTCAATCCCGCGAAGCATTCATGATCAACACCGAGCAAATAGCCAAAATCATCGAGGATGCTTTGACTAAGCAAAAATAGAACTTCAAGTTTGAATTGGAAATGACCATGATACGAATGAAGGAAGAGCATGACCAACAAATTCGAGCTCTGTCCAATCAGTTTGATAAATCCAGCCATTACAACCTTGCTAACCAAGCATGTAGCGATTCAGATGTGGATGAACGTCTCAATGCTGAAAACCCTCCCATTGACCAGAACAATGGGGGTGGCCCCACTGAAGACAACAACACCGGGGGTCACAAATTGACCAAAGCATGATATAGACGAGGATGAAAAGATGAAAGAGCTCAAGAGAAAAATCAACGCTCTGATGTCTGCTCCAGAGGTAAAGAAAACCGGTATTCCGTATCCTTGCCCAAGAGAGTGGGACTCAATAGCATACCCGACAAAATTCAACCTGATTAACTTCACGTCGTTTGACGGGAAGGGTTTGCCCACTCAGCATCTGATCTACTTCAAGTCTCACTTGTGTATGATCTCTGGCAATGAGGCATTGATGGCCCGGTCATTCGTTAGCACCCTTCACGGGCCCGCCTTCGATTGGTACCGCCGTCTCAAGCCTACAAGCATCAACAGCTGGGACGACCTGGAGAACCTGTTTTTCGTTCATTTCTTTGATGATGACGCCGAGGTGTCAATTAGGATACTCTTTGATGAGAAACAGGAAGACGACGAGACAGTCGACGAATTCGTCAAGTGCTTCCGGAATAAGGCGATGAACTACCGAGATCCGATCACAGAGGACTTCATCCTCCAAACCTGTCACAACAACCTCTCTTTGGACGTGTTGGAAGTTATGGGAGTAGCACCCTCCAATACCTGGAAAGAGTTGAAGATGCATGGAGAGCGAGTCGAACGCTTCCTCAAAAGGAAGAAGGCCGAGAGGAGCCAACCGACGGCTAATCCTCCGAACTCAAACTTCACCTCCAGTGGTAAGGGGAAGGCACCTGCAGTAGTTATTGACGTTAATCAGACATCGCAACAACAACCCCAAAGACAACAAAAGACTTCGGATCTGAGACTCTAAAAAGAGTACTTCTTCAAGGACGAAGATGTTCCAGCCATTTTCGAGTCCCTCCTTGAAAATAACAAGATCAAACTATCACCTATCGCATATCAAGAGGAAGCTAACAATACTGCGGATCCAAAGTACTGTGCGTACCACAGGAGGATCCTTCATCCTACCAAGGCTTACTTCGCTCTCAAGAATAGCATCCAAACCTTCGTTGAAACCAGCGTCATAATGCTCAATTAAGTCGAATGAAGACTCCGACAAGTATAAGAATATAAACTACTCCTTCCGACACTCCGAAGAGTATACGAGTATAAACTGCTTCTCAATCCTCCAATTGGTATATAAGGTTAAACTGCTCCCTGATACTCTAATAGGTATATGAGTCTAAACTATTTCCTACCTTTGATGGGAAGTTCATAGAGAATTTTATACATAATATTCTTAAGGATAACCCGATCATCCAACTGAGTTTAATATTAGACCCAGTTTTGCAAAAAAACTGGGGGTGGATAATTCATGTAACGGGAAGTTCCCAAAAGTATTCTACATAGTGTATTTTAGGGATAACCTGGTCACTACAAGAAGGTGATGAATAAGAAACTCTCACTCAAACTCCTGCTACGTCTGTGCACTTAACACTCTCATTGTTAGAGTATGGACATAGTACTCAGAATTTTAATCTCCTGATCATTGACGATTATCAAACCCCTCCATGTTAAGTATTTGTCACTTAACACTAGGAACTCCCTCTCAGTGATTTGTACGAATCAACACTCCTATTGTAATTTGTACTCCCACTCTCTCTGTTCACTCGGTCAAACCTTCCTACAGTTAGGACCGGCAACCAAAATCCCCTCTCGATTCCTTCAATGAACGAGAGGTCCACAAATTGAGCGATCAAACCTATAAAAACCAAAATCCCCTCTCGATTCCTTCAATGAACGAGAGGTCCACAAATTGAGCGATCAAACCTATAAAAATTAGGATCGTTTTAAAACTCCTCACTCAGTCAAACCTTCCTACAGTTAGGACCACAACCAAAATCCCCTCTCGATTCCTTCAATGAACGAGAGGTCCACAAATTGAGTGATCAAACCTATAAAAGTGAGGATTGTCTCAAAACCCTACTCGGTCAAACCTTCCTACAGTTAGGATCAAAACCATAATTCACTCTTGATAAACAAGAAACCCACCTTTAGTTCGATAATCAAACCTTCCGACAGTTAGGATTATTTGAACCTTTTCGATTCTTGGAGTGGAGATCCCACTCTTAGTTTCACTCTTCAGATTCTCGAGGTAGAGATCCCACTTTGAGTCTCATTTTTAACTAGAGGTAGAATATAAAATTCTTCCTCTTTGGTTTTGGAAGATAGAATATAAAATTCTTTCTCTCACATTTCGGGTTCGTCTTTGCCCCAAGAGAAGACACCATCCTTCAACTCCATAATCCGTGCCTTCCACACACGGGGAATTTTATCCTGAAACCTAAGTAGGGATAAGTCAATGCCTAACACGTGTTTCTGGTTTAGTCTTTCACCGATTGAAAAAGATATCATAATTCAAGTCTGGGGAATTTTATCCCGAAGCCTAAGTAGGGATAAGTCAGCGTCTAACACGCATTACCGGTTTAGTCTTTTACCGATTGAAGAAGACACCAGAATACCAATCTGGGGCATTTTATCCTAAAGCCTAAGTAGGGATGAGTCAGTGCTTAACCCGCGTTACTGAGTGGTTCGTTCCCGTAAAAACGACCAAGTCTACGTATTCAGCATCGTAGCAACAAATATCCATGCCTTTTATGCATGAGGAATTTTATCCCGAATCCTGAGCAGGGATAAGTCAACGCCTTACACGAGTTGTTGGTTTAGTCTTTCGCCAATTGAAGAAGACACCAGAGTCCAAGTCTAGAGAATTTTATCCCGAAGCCTAAGTAGGGATAAGTCAGCGCCTAACACGCGTTGCTGGGTAGTCTATTCCCGTGAGAAGGACAAAGTCTACGTATTTAATATCATAGTACTAAGAAAGTTAACCCTCTTAGCATAACGTCACATGCGGAACGGACTTAAACAATCCGCATGCAAGCCCGATTCAAACAATAATCGGTAAAGACAAATCAAATCCGTTAAAGGCTAAGGATTTACCAAAAATCCTAAGTCTACGTCTAATACACGTTGTTGTTTAGTCTTTTCACAGGAGAAATACAAAGTCTACGTATTCAATATCATAGCACTAAAAGAGTTAACTCTTTTAGCACAACGTTACATGCGGAATGGACTTAAACAATTCGCATGCTAGCCCGACTTAAATGGTAGTCGGTAAAGGCTCATCAAACCTGTTGATGGCTGAGGGTTTGCCAAAAATCCTATAAATGTGAGAGTCATTAACGCATCAACCTTATTAGTTGGTCTTATGACTTGAGCATCCAACAACTTCGGGATAAGATCCATACATGCAGACGAATCAGCTTTAATAGTTGGTCCTGCAGCCCAACATTTAGGATTGCCACGCTCTAATACCTTAAGAGCTTAAACTGTGTAGACTCTAGCAAACGTACGAGTATAACTATGTTAACACCAATCAACGCGTTACAACAAAGGTCAACGCTGGACAATGTGTTACAATAAAGGTTGATGTCGGTCAACGCATCAACAATTTTGCCAAAATAAGGCTAAAGAAAAATTCCGGATTAAAGGATGATTCTAGGGAGTTCAATTGCAATTCAGATATGAATCCCCAACGAAGACGGTCAGCTCAACGTCAGCACAATGATAAGAGTTAAGTGCAAATGCTTATACATCAACTTCGGTTCAAGATTTCAACAACGGTCAGACGATAAATATAGCGTCGAAAGAACTTCATCTATTCGACAAAATACTAAATAGAATAAAGGCTGAAGAGGTCAATAATTGAAGCAATCCACAGGTCCTTCTACGCGATCTCCTCAATAAATACTGAAGAGATTAACAACAAGGCATGTCTTATTCAAAGCATTCCAGACATCTCTATAGAAGAATGAGTCTGAAATACTTTGGAGGGGGTATCTGTAGGCGTCTAAAAATACCTATAGGAGTTCGCATGCAGCTCGAGGCGAAGAGAAGATGATGAACGTCATCATCCGAGTCAAGAAGGATTATCAGATTGGCCGTTACGCACATCAATCAGCTCACGCACACCAGTCAATGCGTGTACGTCAGTCAACGCATGCTCGTCAGTCAACGCGTGCACGTTAATCAGCTCGCACGTGTCGATCAACTCGAAGTGACCGAACGTACTTGTCAGGCGGCTCCAAGTGCCTGACGGGCTTGTCAAGCTGCTCCAAGTGCCCGCCGCCCTTGTCAGGCAACTCCAAGTGCCCACTGCCCTTGTCAGGCAGTTCCAAGTGCCAGACGAGCTTGTCAGGCAGCTCCAAGGGCCTGTGACGGGCTTGTCAGTCAGCTCCAAGTGTTTGTCGCCCTTGTCAGGTAGCTCCAAGTACCCGCCACGTTTGTTGGGTAAATCCAAAGTGCTCGACGTGCTTGTCGGTTAGATACAAAGTGCCCGACGCGCTTGTCGGTCAGATCCAAAGTGCCCAACGCGCATGTCAGTCGGTTCCAAGTGCTGTAAAGAAGCTAACGAGCACATGAAGCAAGTTAGCAAATTGTACAAGTCAACAAGATGATCAAATACACAAAACGATAGAAAATACAAGTTCTAAAAAGTCAGGAAAACAACGAGAAATTCAGCAAAAAGGCCAAACCCTCGTGCCAGCCCCGTGTGGGTAGGACTGTGCCGACCTACGCCCCCTGCAGGTCAGCAGCGCCCGTCGCGCAGATCCGAGCTCCAAACACATTTTTGATGGTTTTGAGCGATTTTCTCAGGATTTATCTGTTCCAATGGTTCCCAACTGACTTGATATCATCCACAAAAATGATTAGACCATTATTAACTAAAGATATGACCAAATCCATCATTCTTATCCGAAAATCCCCCAACCGAAGCCTATAAATATAGGCATAGGGGTTCATTTCACGAGGAGGACATCAAGAAGGCGAAATGCTACCAAATTGGAGAGTGGAGCCACGAATTTACAGTGAGGGTTAGCAGATCTTAGCGAATTCATGTGCATAAAGAGTAGAGTTCAAGAGATCTGAGACCCGTCCCCTATTCCTTCGGATTTAAGCTTGGTCTTAAATCTCGAGAAGAGTCGTGATCTCGCTTGGTCGGGATCATCGCTGTAGCGATTACTTCCTTCGTGAAGTAAGAGCGTTGATCAACTTAATCTGTCAACTGAATATGATCTGTGGTGGTTCATGGATATTAATATCCCCGACACAGGCAAAGTTCACACGCAAGCAGCGGGTGATAAACGTCTGTTACGCTATTTGACAAGAGTTGTACTTTTTGTATTTTCATTGTATAAGGAGATCTTATAAAAAGATCAACTTTTCTCATTTATTTGAGTTTATTGTAACGACCAAAGTTGTAATAGATTTAAAGCAATAAAAAAATCAACTTTTGACCCAAACAAGTTATATGGCGACAAGGTATATTGTATTGTGGGTTATACCGAATTATTTACTCGTATCCATATCATCTACCCAAGGGTAGCACTAGGTATTTTGTTTGACATTTATGACGTTGTTTGGGATGGTATTTTTGTAATGTATTTCTTTATTGTTTATTCTTAGTCTGGAGTTGATATTTAGCGATTCACAATTTGAGACACGTGGTATATATATGAGGGTTTCCTTGTTTGGATTATTTTGCTCGACGTACCGGTCTCGTGTTGTGGATTTCTAAATATTAAACCCATTTAGTACAAGGTAAATAAAGTAGGTAAACAATGCATATTTTAGGTAGAGCCTCCATCATATGTAGCCGCCCTTCCCCTGGGGGCGGATGTAGATGTTCTTGCTAACGCTCTGACACTATTGTTTTCCCCTCTTTTCAGGTAGTGGATCAGAGTTTTGGAAAGCCACAGTTTGACGGAGTTTATGTATAGTCGTCGTCATTCCGTGATAGTCAGTTATTGCTCCACATTAGTTTAGTAGTTGTTTTAGTTGATTTCTAGAGTTGTATTTTATTTTGGAGGTTGAGTGCTTATGTACTTTTGAGTTAACTCCTACATGTTAGAGATTCATAGTTTTATTTTTCAGTTTATCAGATATACTTCTTTTCTTTTGTGGAACACACTTATATTTATTATTGGATCTTTATTTATCTTGTATTCCTTACATTTTTACCTTTACTTTATCTACTTTATACCTACACTTGATCATTGTCTGATTTTTACTAGAAAGATATTACTATGATATTGAAGCATGTTATTGTACAGTATTGGGTGCATGGCAGGTTTGACATCCTTGGGTTCACCTTGGACTGTAGCCTTGTGTGAAACTAGGGGCATCACAGTTGGTATCAGAGCTCTAGTTCTAGCATTCTTAGGATCATTCTGTGTCGATTTGTTGAGTTTGGATAGAGTTTCCTAGGATTCATGTATAGAGTCTGCTAGGAATTCCAAGATTGAGTGAGGACGTTATACGAGTAACTCAAAATTTAAAAAAAAAATATGATGACCATCTTACTTTGATTATAAAGTATGTTGAGGATGATATTTGTTATGTATTTCATATTGTTATATGTTATGTTATTTATACTTGAGATCTTATTTACTTTGTCTAATAAGCTCTACTCCTGAACTTATAGATGTAGGGGCAAGGACATGGTCGCGATAGAACCCGTACTCAGGGAGCTAGGCAAGTTGAACCAGGGCCCGAGCTGCAGCAAGCTCCATAGTACTTGATCGACCTCATAGCACCAATTGCAGCTAGATTGGCAGCACTTGAGGAGCAGATGGCGCAGTAGGTTCTGCCAGCAACACCACCTCCTATGGTTCCACCAGTTTTACTAGCAAAGCCTATCACAGAGGCAACACCTGAAGTCACACCATCACCAACCATTGATAGAGTTGCAGAGCAGGAGTCTTGACTCTGTTTGGTGGAGAGATATCAGAAGATGAAGGCACCAGAATTATGGGGCACATCGGATTCACTTGGAGCTCAAGTGGAAGGAAGATGTGGGGAATATTCTAGATATGCTTAACGTTGACTCAATACATAAGCAGAAGTTTTAGCCTCAAGGGCGATGCCGGAGGGTGGTATAGGCTTCAATTCACACCGGAGCAACGAATGACACTCACTTAGGAGGACTTCACTTACTTTTTCGACAAGCGGTACACGTCTCTTCCATGGTAAAGGCTGATAAAGAGTTAGAGCTATCCAGATTGGAGCCAGGAGACATGTCTGTAGCTGATTATGAGAGTAAATTTATGAGCTTACTTCGATTTACAGGCATGTGGCAGACAAGAGAGCATCAGGCTCAGATGTTTCTTATGGTACTTTGTACAAGCCTTTTCCACTACCTTGTTTCTAGATGATTCCTCTTAGTGCGAGAGGTAGCTGACACCGCCATTTCATAGGAAACACAGACCGTAATCTTTCAGAATAATAAGAAAGGAAACTCTAAAGCATGACAGCCCTAGGTCAAGGGCAATAGCAAGAGATCTTTTTCAGGACGCGAAGGACATCAGCTACGAGGCAAGGGTTTTCAATAGCAGTAAGAACCCACAGTAGGGTTCTAGAGCACTGTAGCAACGCAAGATTCAGGGTGCTTGTTATAATTGTAACAAGATTAGACATAGGACGAGAGATTGTCGTAGTGCCCCAGCAGGAGGCCAGGAGGGCAGAGGCCAGGGCCAGCAACCACAGGGTAGTGGGCATGGCCAACAGTAGCAGAGTCATGGGTAGGGTCGGTAGTCACAGGGCCACGGGTATGGCCAATAGCAGAGGATTAAGGCAGCGCCGACCATTCCGAGGATCGAGGGCCAGGTGCACGCCATCCAAGAGATACCCTAGGGACAGATGGTCTCATACGTTCTAGAGTCCACCGTACAGTAGTTTATAGCTATTGGCAAGGTTTATGTAGTAGTGCCACGTGATCATGGTGCGAACGGGGCCATAGTGGAAGGTACGTTCCTTGTGAACTCCTACCCAGCCCTGATTTTGTTTGATTCAGGAGCTTCGCATTCCTTTCTATATTATGTTTTCATGGATAAACTTTAGCTAGACGCATAGCTATTAGACATCCCTTTGTCAGTTTATACTCCTTTAGGTGAGGTGTCCCTATTAGAGAGTATTTGTAAGATATGCATTATCAGTCTAGACGAGTCCGAGTTCATAGTCGATTTGATTGTCTTGCACATGTTTGAGTTCGATGTTATTCTTGGTATGGATTGGCTATCATCATATCATATCAATATCAACTATTTTGTGAAAACAGTTTGCTTGTGAGTGTCCGATGCGACTGAGTTGGTTGTAACGACCTCACAGAGCAACCAGTTTGCGGAGTTATTTCTGGCATACGTCAAGGGGGTGATGTTGCGGGATCGGAGTGCTAATCTGAGTGAGACCAGAGTAATCTCAGAGTATCAGGATGTCTTGTAGGACATATCTGGATTGCCTCTAGTGAGAGAGGTTGAGTTCTGCATCGAGTTGCAGCCAGGCACAGCACTGATATCCCGTACACCTTATCGTATGGCACCTACTGAGATGAGGGAGCTACAGATTTAGTTAGAGGAGCTTATTTCTCAGGGTTTCATTCATCGGAGTCATTCTCCATGGGGAGCACTAGTCCTTTTCGTGAAGAAGAAGGACAACAGCCTTCGATTGTGTATAGATTAACGTGAGTTTAATAAGGTCACAATCCGGAGTAGGTATCCACTATCGAGGATTGATGACTTATTTGACCAGTTGTAGGGAGCGTAGAATTTCTCAAAGATTGATCTTTATTCTGGCTATCATCAGTTGTGGATTTGGGAGATAGATATTCCCAAGACCGCCTTTTTTGACTTGATATGGGTCTTTTGAATTCCTTGTCATGCTATTTGGGCTAACTAATGCACCCGCAGTATTCATATATTTGATAAATCAGGTTTTTCATCTGTATCTAGACCGGTTCGTTATTATTTTCATCGACAACATCATCATCTACACAAAGTCAGAGGCCGAGCATGATCAGCACCTTTGATTAACATTACACACTTTGCAGGAGCACCAGTTATATATTAAGTTTAGCAAATGTGAGTTTTAAGCTTTAGAGGATAGATTTTTGGGCAACGTCATTAGCAAGAAGTGCGTTGTAGTTGATCCAGCTAAAGTTGAGGTAGTTCTTGATTGGAAGGCGCTGAAGACCATTAAAAAGATTCGCAGCTTCTTAGGGATCGCCAGCTATTGCAGGAAGTTCATCTAGAATTTCTCCAAGATTACTACCCCGTTGACACGCCTTACGAAGAAGAGTGTACAGTTTGTTTGGGGACCAGAGTGCCAGAAAGCCTTTGAGATTTTGAAGGCCAAGTTGACTACAGCACCAGTGTTGATCATCCCGAGTAGTGACACGACTTTTGTTATCTACACGGATGCATCATTGTCGGGACTAGGAGGCGTGTTGATGCAGACTCAGAGAGTAGTTGCCTACATCTCGCGACAGTTGAGGGCTCATGAGCAGAATTATCTAACACACGACTTCGAGTTGGCAGCTGTAGTCTTCGCTCTGAATACATGGAGACATTATCTTCATAGAGCTCAGTTTGAACTATTTACAGACCATCAGAGTCTGAAGTATCTCTTCTCTCAGAAGGAACTCAACCAGAGGCAGCGATGATGGGTCGAGTTCATCAAGGATTATGAGTTCGCGCTTCAGTATCATCTGGGGAAGGCGAACATAGTAACGGATGCTTTGAACGGGAAGCATCGTCACAGTGTTAAAGCCTTGTAGGCTTCAGTATTATCTAGCGGATGCTTTGAGCAGGAAGCGTTAGTCGGTTTGTCTTCAGGTTAGAGATTGGTGGATGCAGCGTATTTTTGGGAGCGTCCCGAAAGAAGGAGATTTCCAAAGATCCCAAGACAGATTAGACCATAGGAGCAGATGGGGGCCTTCAAATGAAGGGCCAGCTAGTAGTGGCAAATAATCCGCAGTTGAAGAGGAATCTATTTGATGAGGCGTACCGTACAAGATACAGTGTGCATCTAGGCACAACCAAGATGTATAAGGACTTGAAGAGACATTTTTTATGGAGCGGCATGTGTAGAGATATTGCGGAGTATGTAGCTAAGTCTTTTACCTATCAGTAAGTGAAGGCAGAACATCAGAAACCTACGGGTACCCTAAATCCTTTACTCATTCCTAAGTGGAATTGATCAGATATTTCTATGGATTTCATTGTAGGATTGCCTAGGTCTAACAAAGGGAATAATTTCATTTGGGTAATAGTTGATCGATTGATGAAGTCAACACACTTCCTACCAGTTAAGACAACTCATACAGCGGAGACTTATACGAGGATTTTCATTTAGGAGATAGTATGTTTGCATGGAGTTCTAGAGACGATTGTATCGAATCGTTGCTCAATTTTCACGTCACACTTCTGGAAGAGCTTCCAGGATTCTTTTGGTAGCCAGCTAGCTTATAGCAGTGTTTTTTACCCACAGACAGATGGTCAAACAGAGAGAGTTAATTAGATTTTGGAGGATATGCTGTGGGCATGTGTGTTAGATTTCCAAGGCAGTTAGGAGGATCACATACCATTAATTGAGTTTGCCTACAACAACAGTTATCAATCGACTACAGGTATGGTTCCTTACGAGGCATTGTATGGGAGTCCTTGTAGATCTCCGATTTGTTAGGCAGAGCCAGAGGACAGCTTACTACTTGAACCAGATTTGGTTAGACAAACTTCAGAGAAAATAGCGTTGATTCGGGAGCGTATTCTTATAGCGAAAATTGTTGGTGCAAGTAACAAGAGCTAATGGTTGGAACCGCTGGGACTGATATTTTTTTTTGTCAATTAAGTAAATTATTTATTTGCCCTTACAGTTAAAATCGTTAGGCCAAAATTTTCAATCGTTGGGACTGATTCAGCACCAACGTGACATGCCTCAGGGGGTTAATTTTTTTGCTCCAATGGTGACAACCGTTGGGGTCATGGGCAACCACAACCAATCTTGTTTCCGATTTCTTCTGGGTTCTTGAGAACAAATTTAGGATCGTTGTTTGCGTGCAGATTTGAAATCCATATTTTGGAATTCTTGAGAATGAATTCTTTGATCGGTTGTTTTCTGATAATAATTTGTGAACAAGATTGGTTTTTTCAGTGTCTTCTAATCTTTCTTGATCGGTTGTCTCCATATTATCATTTTCGATAATGAATTATGTTTTCAATCTATTTGACTTCTATTTAATATTTTTCACTCAATTTTAAGTTGCGAAAAAGGCGACTATTTCATTAACGCCGCAATATAAAGTAACAAACCTGCTGCATCTTTTGCGACAGTGACAATCGCATGGTGTCGGTCCCCATAGATTTGCGAGCTTAAAAGTGTATTCACATATCTCCATCAACGTTTATTTTGCTTACTAACAATGATTTTATAAAGGTTTAATAGGTCTATTGATGGACCCATTCCATCTGATTTCACCATACTTGTGTTTTTTCAGCACTAGTTGATGTTCACGTCCCGTCTAATTGTCTCCTAACACTACATTCTATTAGCTTTTTTTCCCGTCCATTTTCAAAGATGTACCAATTGGTTCATAGGAAGCGGATACAGGTTGGATTTGTTTTGAATCGATCAAGGAATCAAAAATCTCGATTTGTACATGGTCCTTATAACAATAGATTATCCATTTTCCGCCCCCATCTAACCAATTATTAGAAGGTTCGGACAAATATAAGCTGTTAAATATAAAAGTTCTGTTTTAGCCATGTTTTAGCTATATATGGATATTCACTTGATAAACCATGTGTATGGTTTGATAAGTATCCTGGAAATATAGTCCAAATAGCTTTTTTCCGATTTATTGTAATTGACATACAATGTTTTTTGCTATCAAAAATATTTTTAGAGAGGTTCTACAGAAGAAATTAATATTCACAACTACTTTATTTATTGTTAACTATTGAATATAGATTGCTTTGAAACAATACAACTCAAATCCTAACTTGATAGGCTTAGAAATTTGACTTTGACCAGAAAAAAAAAATTATAATTAGAATTAAATTCCCATTAGAAGAGGACTAGGATTTGAATAATTCTAGAAAGCATCATAAAAATGAATCTTGCAGAGGTTAGAATTGGGAAAAGGAAGGAATCCTACATAAGCTCTAAATAGAAGGAAAGAAATCTATAAATACCCAATGAGAGGTTCATTGTAATATAAAAAGAAAATGGTCAAGAAGATGAGGAAAAGAAGAAGAAAATGATATTACTCTTGTGAGGATTTACAAGAAGAAGGTTATTATTCTTGTTAGGATTTACAGAAGCCAGAGTGATTACTCTTGTGAAGTGATAATGAGAGGAAAATATTTATTCCAAGTAAAAAAGAAATTTCTTCCTTTTCTCATGGACGTAGTGAAGGATTGGCGAACATGGCGAAGAACTGCTCAGGAAACCGACAGAAAAACTACCAGGGAGTTGGCCGGTCAACCGCGAGTCCGCTACGGTCGACTGGAAACGTGCACGAGGTTTAGGAGGATTTCTGGATGTGAGGCGGTCGACCGCCGTGGTCGACCGCACGGACCCTGTAATGGATTTTGGTCTCGGCATGAGATTCGGTCGACCGCCGCGGTCGACCGTGAGGACCCTATAGGCATTTTTTCTTTCTATCGTGAGGGTGCGGTCGACTGCTTAGCGGTTATAAGTTGGGTTACAGGTTTTGACCCGGTTTGTTTTTGAGTTGATATATAAGCCTAATCCTAATTAATTAGGGTTAAGCAATAACGTTTTGAGCAGTCTTTGAGAGGGATTACTGCATCTAATTGTGGGAGAGTTGTAAGAGATCTAGAGGTCTTGTTTTAGGGTTTATTTGGTGAGATTTGTAACCCTATTTGTATTCTCTTGATTTCTGATAGTAAGAACTCCCCCCTCCTTGCCCCGTGGACGTAGGCAACTAGCCGAACCACGTAAAATTCATTTGTCTTGATGTGCTATTGTGTTTGGCTTATTGGTTGTGATTTATCTCATTCTTGTTCGTGTGGTTTCAAGCTTCTGTCGCGCACAATAAGTGGTATCAGAACTTCAGGTTTGGCTTAAGGCTTGTTCGAAAGATTCGGTGAAGGATTACTATTTGAAAAGTTAGATCAACAACATGGAAGAAGCAAGCACATCAGGTTCGTCTCTTACGAAGGCGATACATAACACGAAGATTGATGTTCCGAAGTTCGACGGAAAGATCAATTTCGGTTTGTGGAGGTGTCAGGTGATGGACGCATTGGATGCACAGAATTTGGAGGAGGCTCTTGAGTTAAAAGTTAAACCCACTGATATAGAGGACAAGATTTGAAAGAAGATGAATAGTAGGGTTTGTGGAGTTATTCGGTCATGCTTAATGTTAGATCTTATTTATGATGTGATGAACGAGACGTCGACGAAGAGAATGTGAGAAACACTCAATGAGAATTATCTTACGAAGAGCATTGAGAATCGACTTCACTTGAAGAAGAGGTTTTACCAGTTCAAGATGAAGAGGGGAGTTTCCATTAGAGAGTATGTAAACAATTTCACGAAGCTACTTTCAGATATGGCTAATGTGGACATCATGGTTGAGGATGAAGACAAGCCGATGCTACTTTTGTGTTCATTGCCGGAGGATGATTATGGTACATTCGTTATCACTATGATAAATGGAAGAACTACTATTAGCTACAAGAAGGTGACCTCAGCGTTGGTGAATTATGAATTGAGGAAGAGTAATGGCGAACTCTCCAAGAAGGCATCGGGAGATGCATTAGCAGTTCAAGGTCGTAGTCCAAACCACCAATATGTCAACCACTCAAAATCAAAGAATAGAGGTGCCTATAAGAGTGTTGGTAGAAATCAATGTCAGTATTATAAAGAAAAAGGACATTGGAAGATTTACTGCCCAAAGTGGAAGGAAAAAGCCGGGAAGAACAAGGGGAAAGGGGAAAGTTATACAAGCTTCAGAAGTGAATGTTGTAAAAGGTGTTGGCTAACATTCAGATTCAGATTCTTCGGGCTATTCGTACCTTGCACTACCGTCGGTTTGCTATGCCGACTTAATAGAGTAGATGTTGGATTCGGGAGCCACATATCATATTTGCCAGAGGAGGGACTGGTTCTCCAGCTTTGAGGAGCTGGAAAGAGAGGATGTCATGCTTATGGGTAATGACCACGTATGCCCTATTGGTGGTATTAGTTCAGTCCGGATTAGGATGCATGACGGTGTGGTGAGGGAGTTGAAAGAAGTGAGGTTCGTGCTGCAATTGACGAAGAACATCATTTTTCTTAGTACTTTGGAGGCAGCTGGTTATCGGGTGACCTTAGAGGATGCTACCGTGAAGGTCACAAAGGGTTCTATGGTGGTGATACGAGTGGTTAGGGAAAATTTCCTATACTACTTAAAGGGCAAGACAATTACAGGGGGTCTGGCAGCTTCTATCACTATAGAGGAGGACACTACTACTTTATGACATATGAGACTAGGACACACAGGTGATAAGTCCCTGTAGTTATTAGCGAAACAGGAGCAATTGATAGGTGCTAAGACCTACAAGATGGAGTTATGTGAGCATTGTGTACTTGGGAAGAAGACTAGAGGGAAGTTTGGCACTGCTATTCACAACACCCAAGATATATTGGATTACGTTCACACAGATGTTTTGGGGCCCTTCCAAGAACACATCACTTGGTAGGGCTAACTATTTTGTCACTTTCATTGATTATTATTTCAGGAGGAATTGGGTATACCATATGAAGCATAACCATGAGATCCTGGATATTTTTATGGCATGGAAGAAGAAAGTGAAGCTGCAGACAGGTAGAAAGGTGAAGACTCTACGTTCAGATAACAGTGGAGAGTATAAGAGTAATATGTTTCTGTAATTTTTTCGGGATCACGATATTAGGCGACACTTCATAGTTCAAGAGACACCGTAACAGAACGGGGTGGCTGAGAGATTGAACCGTACCTTGCTAGAGAAGGTACAATGTATGATAAAGCAGAGTAGATTGCCTAGATCCTTTTGGGCCGAGGCATTGGTTTATGCGAGCCATCTCGTTAATAGGTTGTCATGCACTGTGATACAGGGGAAGACTCATTTGGAGCGTTAGTCTGGTTCCGTAGCTAGTGACTATGAGTCGCTTCGGATATTTGGGTGTCTATCTTATTATCATGTTAGTGATGGTAAATTAAATCTAAGGGTGAGGAAGGCAGACTTTATAGGATTTAGAGATGGAGTTAAATTCTTTAAGTTATAGGATCTACAGAACAAGAAGATAGTTATTAGCAGAGATGTCACATTTGATGAGGCGTACATGATGAGGCCTCAAGTTCCTCGATAGATGGAGGAAGACCAGATTCGAGAGATATCACAGCATGTGGAGGATGATGTGACTCCACCCATTCCATATAGCATTATATCCATTGAGGCTCTTACAGAGGTGACACTGGGAGGAGATGGGATGACAGCCGGGCATATAGAGGATACAGTGAATTATGAGACTCAGGAGCAGGATCATGTTCAGGAGTCTATTGCAGCGAATAGACCTAGAAGGATGATTCATTGGCCAGCTAGGTATAATGATGTCATGATAGCATATGCATTATTAGTGTAGGTCATTAATGGTATGGTTCCATCCACATTCAGGGAGACAGAGTCTAGCCCCGATTTGATCAGGTGGAGGGAAACTATGGATGAGGAGATGCAGTCTCTTCAGAAGAGCGATACTTGGGAACTTGCAAAGCTATCTAAGGGTAAGAAAGTTATTGGTTACAAGTGGGTATATGTGAATAAGGAGGGATCTTCTATTAGGGACATTAGGTACAAAAACAGATTGGTTACCAAGGGATATGCACAGCTTGAGGGCGTTGATTATAACAAGGTATTTTTACCCGTTGTGAAGCATTCGTCGATTTAGATTTTATTGGCATTGATGGCACAACTAGATTTGAATTTGGTCCAGATGGATGTGAAGACAGTCTTTCTACATGAAGATTTAGATGAGGAGATCTACATGACACAACCCTTGGGATTTAAAGCTGCAGGAAAGGAGGATTTAGTGTGCAAGCTAAAGAAGTCTCTTTATGGTATAAAGCAATCGCCGAGACAATGATACAAGGGATTCGACAGCTTCATGATTGGCCATGGGTACACGAGGAGCCCATATGACCCATGTGTTTACATGCACAAGCTACAGGATGGTGAATACATATATTTATTATTATATATTAATGATATGCTTATTGCTTCCAGGAATTCTTCGGCTATTCGAAAGTTGAAAAAGGAGCTGTCATCCAAGTTTGAGATGAAAGATCTTGGAGAAGCTAAGAAGATATTGGGTATAGAGATCGAGAGAGACAGGGCAAAGGGGAGATTGAATACATATATTCTCAATACATATATTTGTGATTATATATTGTGATAGCATGTCGGCTATCTATTTGGCGAAGAATCAGGTTTATCATGCACGCACAAAGCACATTGATGTTAGATTCTATTTTGTTCGTGACGTATTGGATGATGGAGACATCATATTAGAGAAAATCCACATGAAGGACAACCCTGCGGATATGTTGATCAAAGTTATTTTAGGTGTGAAATTTGATCATTGTTTGAAGATATTGAACATTCTTCATTGTTGAGGGCCTTTGGAGGCCATTTAGGTAAACTACGTTCGGCTTGATTCCTTAGGCAAAAGGATATGTAGGCAGTCTTGTTTGATACAGCCGGTTGGATTTGTTGATTTTGATAGGGGGAGAGTGTTTGAGCTCTCGTTTTGGTTCTGACTTGTTGTGGATTGAGTTCGTTGTCGTGGGTTGTTTCCACTTCGTCCTGGACGCAACAAGTGGGACATTCGGATGATTTGGTGTCGGCTCAGTTTTGGAAGAAACTTCACCGATGTGGAGATTTGAAGGATTAGGGAACATGGCGAAGAACAGCTCAGGAAACAGACAGGAAATTTGCTAGTGAGTTGGCCGGTCGACCGTGAGTCTGCTACGGTCGATCAGAAATGTGCACGAGGTTCAGGAGGATTTATGGATGTGAGGCGGTCGACCGTCGCGGTCGATCGCACGGACCCTGTAAATGGATTTTGCTCTCGGGGTGAGATTCGATCGACTGTCGCGGTCGACCATGAGGACCCAATAGGCGTTTTTGCTTTCTGTCGTGAGGATGCGGTCGACCGTCAAGGTCAACCGCTTAGCGGTTCTAAGTTGGGTTACAGGTTTTGACCTGGTTCGTTTTTAAGTTGATATATAAGCCTAATTCTAATTGATTAGGGTTAAGTAATAACGTTTTGAGCAGTCTTTGAGAGGGGATTGTTGTATCCAATTGTGGGAGAGTTGTAAGAGATCTAGAGGCTTTGTTTTAGGGTTTATTTAGTGAGATTTGTAACTCTCTTTGTATTTTCTTGATTTCTAATAGTAAGAACTCCCCCCTCCTTGCCCCGTGGACGTAGGCAACTTGCCGAACCACGTAAAATTTGTTTGTCTTGCTATGGTATTGTGTTTGGCTTATTGGTTGTGATTTATCTTGTTCTTGTTCGTGTAGTTTCGAGCTTCCGCTGCGCACAACATGTAGTTCATTGTTGAACAACGTAAAATCTTCTTGATTGCATTGATTGTTGTTTGTTCCTAATTATTTCACCATAGAGTTAAGTTTTTCAGCAAAATCTTAAAGGTTAAAGTCCTTATTTGATATATAAAGTTGACTAGATTCCTTAACATTAACATCGTAAATAGTAATGTGCAAGATTATTTACCTTATGTACTCTACAACACATGTTAGACATTTAACTAATGTAAGATAAACTTGCCCCTTGTACATCCTAGGCTTGTTTGGTTGTTCGTATTCTCCAAGTTTGGGTTACTAAATTATAATTAAGATAAGTGAGTACCTTTATAATTTTGTAGGAAAAAGTTGCACAAAATTGCTAGACCAATTTGATAGGAGCAAAAACTACAACTTTCCAAAATTTAAATCAAAAAATAAAACATAAATGTTACCTCATAAAATATTTCTAATTCAAATCTAGATAAAATACGTTTGCAACATTATCCCAACCTAATACCGGATTTGCACTGAAAATATATTCTCCACAATAAAATTACAAATAATCCAAATAACGGATTTGAAGTTGACTTCCTCTAACTTTGGTGCATTCAACATCTACAATTCCTTAATCCTTTATATTCGCAAAAAATTATTAAAAATTCTAAAAATAATAAAAAAAACCAACATAAGGGGTGCTTGTCGTGCATGTATGTGCACATGTATCTCTCTCATCTCAGGGGTGGGGGTTGGAGGAAGAGAGTTTGGGTTAATTGAGATCAATGATCACTATATTTTTCTCATAATTGGACGTTCATATCTATGTTTTAATTACTTAGATGAATGGTCATATAATTAAATACTAATTGATCATCGGTCACTTCTAATATTTCTCATCAATTTAAGTTTTATATTTTCCTTTATTTTCAAGAAATACAACTCACTCAATATGTCCTGAGTTAATGTTTTCAATAACAAAATGTCAAATGCAATATAATTATTAAATATAAGTGATCAAGGTATTATGTGTTATAATAAATCTATTTATTTCCATAAGTGATCAAGGTATTATGTCAAATGATCAGAAATTTGTTATATCATGTCAGTGACAATTTATTATGTTAATTGGTGGGAAATTTTAGCATTAACAATCTATTAGTATTTAACTATATGGCTAGCTATCCAAGAAATTTAAATATTACATTAGTAGCCAAATCACTTTATTTAATTGGATAAAAAATTTTGAAGTAGAGATAAGTGATTTGATTGAGATAAACAGACTTCCATTTTTGGGTTAAAATTGCTGGGGACTAATCAGCCTCAACCTAGAGTTAATGAGCTTTAAATAGAGGCTAAAAATCTATTTTAGACCAAAAGCTTAAGCTACTAGATATTGGCTCGAACTTCTATTTAAAGTCATAAATCTTTAGTCTCTTTTCAAATGTTACTCCACATGAATATCCAACAGAAATAGCATATTTTTTATTTGGACAAGTCTAGATTTAACCTAAACTAAACGTAAAGAAATAGTTCAAACTAATATAATCTATCCTTTAATAACCCCTGCGAAATGAGAATCCTATCAAAATCATCCCCATAGGATAGGAATGAGTGATTTTCACTAGATATAAAAGTGTTGAAATTCCTAAATTAAGGTCCAACCATCCATGAATGGTACAGATCTCACCACTAGAATATGCACTCTAATTAGCACAATAGTGAACTTTTAATCTTACCAGAGTCAACATATATATGAATATACTTAACAAATATTTTTCTCATGC
>NC_033801.1:60920037-60964997 GCF_001876935.1 Asparagus officinalis
AACTCTATCAAGTTTGGATATACTATAGATAATCCAACTCTGCTTTAAAAATTAGAGAACCTTCCCCCCACCCCCTCCTGCCCAACCCCCCAAGAAAAAACCTATGAGGGTCTCACAAAACCCCCTAATTTTTCAAACTTTTCTTACCAAACACCCCTGACGTTATTTCAAAATGTAAAATAACTGAAATACCCTTTTAAAAAATCAACCTATTCAGTTATAAAGAAAGCCCCATCGGTAAAAAGGATCTTTATTAATTTAAAATATTTTTTCTCCTCTTTCTACTCTCTTTCTCTTATCCTAAAAACATCCAAAGTATTTTTTGAGTGAGGTATATTTTCTTCTTTTTTTTGAGTGAGGTGCTATATGACATGATAAATATAATAGTGTTAGCTTTTAGAGAGTGAGAAGAGTTCAATGGGGTTTCTTAGATTTTCAAACTTTAGGGGATTTCTCTACAATATGCTCAATCCTAAGGGGGGTTTTCTCAAATTAAAATAGTTTTTTTATTTTAGTTGGGGGGTAGAGAGTGAAGGGGGAAGGGGGGTTTCTCATACACACTTCGTATTTGAAGGGAGTCAAGTGAAAGTTCAAACGGTTAATTTAAATTTTCATAAGAGGGGGGCTACGTAATGTTTGAAAAACCAGGTTTTCGGTGAACAGTGTCATCAGTCCACTAAAGCCAAGATCAATCGACTGAAGAAAAGCCCTAGAATTATGAAAAAGTTTTTACGCGGTCAACTGATGAGCTCGTTTAGTCAACTGATAATCCTATCAGTCGACTGATGGAACTGTGAGCAGTATTTTGTGCATGTTATCGATCGACCGATGTCGGGTTTCCTGGACTGTTTTAGTTTCATGTTCTATTTTAGTTTGGTATTTGATATAATTACAAACATGATTTCTAGGGTTAATATAGGAGAGATTGTTGAGTCTTTTGAGTATTTTGAGAGAGAGATATTATGTGGGAGTTCAGATCTTTGGTTAGGGTTATATTTGAGAGTTTGTGTGAGTTGTAACCCATTGTGTTTCTCCTCCATATAGTGAAATCTCCTCATCCTCTCTCCGTGGACGTAGATAATTGCTGAACCACGTAAATATCTATGTTTATGTTGGATTTTGACCTTTATTTAGGAATTACACTCGTGTTTGGTTCTTCTCTCAACACTCGTCGACTCGTTTGGTTTGCGAGCACGTTTCCGTAAGGCGCGCAGCAATTGGTATCAGAGCTTAGATTTCAGATTTAGGATTTTGCATTGGGTGGATAAAGATTCACTATTGGAAGCTTGGATATTGGAGATATAGGCTTCAGTGGAGATAGCATTGTGCAGTTGCCGTTGGAGATCTCATTTTCCTCGTGTGGTTAGGAGATTGTGTTGGAATCCTATCTAAGGGCTCAGTTGGGTAATTTCTTAATTCTATCAAACTTCGAGTCTTCTTTACAATTAGAGTCAGTTTGCAATGGGAGAAGAACTTGGTGAAAGTAGCAAGACAATGACGAGTACAGTTCAAGTTGCACTTCAGAATATAAAGATTAGTGTTGTGAAGTATGATAGCAAAATCAATTTTAGTTTGTAGATGAGTGACATACAGGATGCTCTGAATGCTCAAAATTTGGAAGATACCATCATGGTCCATGAGAGGCCACTGAAATATGATGAGGCGATATGGGACAAGATGAATCGAAACGCTTGTGGGGTGATTAGGTCTTGTTTGGAATAAGAGCTGAAATATGATGTGATTGGCGTGACATCTGCGATGAAGATGTGGGAGATTATAAACAACAAATATCTTATGAAGAGTGTTGAGAATCATTTGCACTTGCTGCGAAGATTGTTTAGATTCTAGATGTCCAAGGGTAACTCACTTGCAGCTCTTGTGAATAACTACATAAAATTGTTGTCAGATTTAGCGAACGTGGATGAGAAGATATCAGATGAGTACAAACAATTATTTTGTTAGGCTCCTTACCTGATGAGGAGTATGATACCTTCGTGCTCACTTTGTTGAACATTAAATCTTCCATCACCTATAGTGAAGTGACTAATGTGTTAATGAATTACGATCTGAGGAGGAAAGACAAAGAGACTTCCAAAGCTAGCACTTTAGGAGAGGCCTTGTCGATGAGAGGAAGGAGTCCCTATCCGAGAGGTGGTAATCGAAGCAGGTCAAAGTCAAGGGGCCACTACCAATTAGCGAAGAACCAATGCGCTTTCTACAAAGAACAATGACATTGGAAGAGAGATTGCCTGAAGCTCGGAGAGAAGTAGAATAGCAAGAAGAAGGGCCCAAAGGCCAATGAGTTGAATGTTGCTAAGAGTGGTAATGATTTTGACGATTCATGCTTTTCTCTATTGATTACTCCAGAGGTTAACCATGCGGATACATTGGATTGGATGTTGGATTTTGGTGCTACTTATCATGTGACTCCCTCGCGAGATTAGTTTGCATCTTTCGAGAAGTTCGATGGGGGCGTAGTAGTCATGGGAAATGATCAATCCTATGACATTTGTGGGATATGTACCATCAGGATTTGGATGCACGACGGAGTTGTTTGAGAGATGAATGAAATGAGATTTGTTTCTCAGTTGAAGAAGAATCTTCTTTTCGTTGGAGCTTTGGAGGCAAAGGGATTCAATGTGACTTTTAAGAACGTTGTAGAAAAGTTACTAAAGGATCTTTGGTAGTGATAAAGAGAGTCTGCAGTAGGAATCTTTATTATCTGAAAGAGAGCATCGAGATTGTCTTGGTAGCTTTAGCTGTTTTAGAGGCGGACGCGAGAAGACTTTGACACTACAGATTGAGGCACACAGGTGAAAAGTCACTACAGGCTTTGTGCAAGCAGGAGATATTGAAGGGAGCCAAGAGTAGAAAAATTGAATTCTATGAGCATTGTGTTCTTGGCAAGAAGACTAAGGTGAAGTTTGGGATAGTCGTACATAGGACGACAAGCATCTTAGACTACGTGCACACAGATGTTTGGAGTCCCACCAAGACGATATCACTTGGTGTTGGATATTAGTTCATCACGTTTATGGATGACTATTCTAAGCATTGTTGGGTGTACACCATAAAGTATAAGAATGAAGTCCTAAAATTATTTGTAGAGTGAAAGAGGAGATTAGAACTACAGACTGGGAGAAAGATCAAGACATTGAGATCTGACAATGGCGGCGAATACACTTCAGACCCCTTTCAGTAGCTATTTCAAGACGAGGACATAGAGAGACACTTCATAATTAGTCATACACCACAACAGAATGGGGTGATAGAGAGATTGAATCGGTCTTTACTGAAGAAGGTCCAATGTTTGTTATCACAGAGTGGCTTGGAGAAGATCTTTTAGGCTGAGCTACTTTCATATGCGAGTCAACTCATTAATAGGCTGCATTTATCTGCGATTGAGGGGAAAACACCTATGGAGATGTGGTCAGGAGAGCTAACACGTGATTATGATCAGCTCAAGGTATTTGGGTACCCTATATTTTATCATGTGAAGGTTGATAAATTGGAACCTCGAGCTAGAAATGTCATATTTGTTGGATTCAAGTGTGGTGTAAAAGGATACAAGCTTTGGGATCTAGTTGACAAGAAGATTGTGCTAAGTAGAGACGTCACTTTCGATGAGGCTTCGATCTTGAAGCTTCTCAGCTCTCATTAGGTGGAGAGCACCCCGATATTAGAGACATCATAGATGGTAGAGATTAATGCAGATCCACATAGTTCAGATGAGACCGTATCCATTAGAGTGCTGACTGAAGTGGTGCCAGGTGAGCATAATGATAATTTGTAGGATACGAGTACAGTTGAACAGGATCAGGGACCGATGACTCAGGTTCAGGATTCTATTGTAATTCGGAGGCCGAGGAGAGACATATGGTTGCTAGCTAGGTATACAGACACAGTCACTACGTATGCACTTTTGATGGAGAGTGTCGATGAGATGGTTCCTACTATATTTAGAGATGCTGAGCAGAGTTCAGAAGCTGATTTGTGACAGGAGGCAATCCAGGAGGAGATGGAGTCTCTTCACAAGAACGACACATGGGAGCTTGTAAAGCTTCCAAAGGGGCGGAAGGCTATTGGTTGCAAGTGGGTGTATACGAAGAATGAGGGCATTAAGGGAACTTCCGTGAGGTTCAAAGCTAGGTTGGTAGCGAAGGGATATGCACAAGAAGAAGGCATTGATTAGGTCTTTTCTCCGGTGGTGAAGCACTCATCGATTTGGATTCTTCTAGCTTTGGTGGCACAGTATGGTTTGGAATTAGATCAGTTAGATGTTAAAACAACATTTCTTCATGGTGATCTTGATGAGGAAATCTATATGACTCAGCCATTAGAGTTTCAAGCTGCAGAAAAGGAGAAATTGGTTTGTAGGTTAAAGAAATCGTTATACGGGTTGAAGCAATCTCCACGATAGTGGTATAGGTGATTCGATGGGTTTATGCTCGGTCATTCGTACATTTGGAGCCAGTTTGATCCTTACGTCTATTATCGCAAGTTGAATAAAGGTGCATACATTTACTTGTTGTTTTATGTCGATAACATGTTAGTTGCTTCTATTTCCAGATCCACTATAGATAATGTTATGGTCGGTCACCATACTAAAATAGAAATATCTGGAGAATGTCTACATAAGCCCAAGAGAGTTATGGTCCAAATCAACTTAGAGGCTCAAAAGCCCAGTCAGAGCCAAGTCCCTCGACCAAACGAGCAGACAAGCCATATTTCGATCAACAAGTCATCATGACTGACTCGAAGTGTGAGATCAGTCGCCCCCTCGCAATTAAGACAACTCCTCGAGCAGACGACTCAACTATACACTCGACCGGAAGCTCACACGACTATCGGATCGCCAAATCATAATGATGGCTTGTAGATCAACCTGCCTCGGCCAAAGGAATAAGAGCCGACCAAGATCATTTCAGATGTCAATCAACACAACAGTACTGATTAGTCCCGTTAAGATCTCTATTCTGAAAACCCTCGTGCCCCATCCGCTTATTCGGTTTACAAGTCATTTCCCAGAAGATTGCCATGATACTTCTCTATGCACGAATTACTTCTCCTCCAATCGCCAGCCACCACCTGGAGAGAGAAGGACGGCCACGTAGCCGACCTATCCTACACCCTGCCTCTTTTGACAAACCCAGGGTACTGAGAGGACAATCCTCTCCTGTATTCGAATGACTCCCTTTCAATCGTCAGCCGACATCTGGAAGGAGAAGGATAACTCAGTAGTCTATCTGCCTACCCTGCAACCGCCCTCCTGTGCAAGAGAAAAAGCTAAAAGTCTCAGAGGCTATGGACTATATAAAGGAGGTAGGAAGGGTAAGTAGTGGAGGGGGCTCTCTGATTCTTCTTACACTTGAGCTTTACTCCCCTTTGGGATCTTCTTCTTTTTCTATGAGCATTGTGTTCTTGGCAAGAAGACTAAGGTGAAGTTTGGGATAGTCGTACATAGGACGACAAGCATCTTAGACTACGTGCACACAGATGTTTGGAGTCCCACCAAGACGATATCACTTGGTGTTGGATATTAGTTCATCACGTTTATGGATGACTATTCTAAGCATTGTTGGGTGTACACCATAAAGTATAAGAATGAAGTCCTAAAATTATTTGTAGAGTGAAAGAGGAGATTAGAACTACAGACTGGGAGAAAGATCAAGACATTGAGATCTGACAATGGCGGCGAATACACTTCAGACCCCTTTCAGTAGCTATTTCAAGACGAGGACATAGAGAGACACTTCATAATTAGTCATACACCACAACAGAATGGGGTGATAGAGAGATTGAATCGGTCTTTACTGAAGAAGGTCCAATGTTTGTTATCACAGAGTGGCTTGGAGAAGATCTTTTAGGCTGAGCTACTTTCATATGCGAGTCAACTCATTAATAGGCTGCATTTATCTGCGATTGAGGGGAAAACACCTATGGAGATGTGGTCAGGAGAGCTAACACGTGATTATGATCAGCTCAAGGTATTTGGGTACCCTATATTTTATCATGTGAAGGTTGATAAATTGGAACCTCGAGCTAGAAATGTCATATTTGTTGGATTCAAGTGTGGTGTAAAAGGATACAAGCTTTGGGATCTAGTTGACAAGAAGATTGTGCTAAGTAGAGACGTCACTTTCGATGAGGCTTCGATCTTGAAGCTTCTCAGCTCTCATTAGGTGGAGAGCACCCCGATATTAGAGACATCATAGATGGTAGAGATTAATGCAGATCCACATAGTTCAGATGAGACCGTATCCATTAGAGTGCTGACTGAAGTGGTGCCAGGTGAGCATAATGATAATTTGTAGGATACGAGTACAGTTGAACAGGATCAGGGACCGATGACTCAGGTTCAGGATTCTATTGTAATTCGGAGGCCGAGGAGAGACATATGGTTGCTAGCTAGGTATACAGACACAGTCACTACGTATGCACTTTTGATGGAGAGTGTCGATGAGATGGTTCCTACTATATTTAGAGATGCTGAGCAGAGTTCAGAAGCTGATTTGTGACAGGAGGCAATCCAGGAGGAGATGGAGTCTCTTCACAAGAACGACACATGGGAGCTTGTAAAGCTTCCAAAGGGGCGGAAGGCTATTGGTTGCAAGTGGGTGTATACGAAGAATGAGGGCATTAAGGGAACTTCCGTGAGGTTCAAAGCTAGGTTGGTAGCGAAGGGATATGCACAAGAAGAAGGCATTGATTAGGTCTTTTCTCCGGTGGTGAAGCACTCATCGATTTGGATTCTTCTAGCTTTGGTGGCACAGTATGGTTTGGAATTAGATCAGTTAGATGTTAAAACAACATTTCTTCATGGTGATCTTGATGAGGAAATCTATATGACTCAGCCATTAGAGTTTCAAGCTGCAGAAAAGGAGAAATTGGTTTGTAGGTTAAAGAAATCGTTATACGGGTTGAAGCAATCTCCACGATAGTGGTATAGGTGATTCGATGGGTTTATGCTCGGTCATTCGTACATTTGGAGCCAGTTTGATCCTTACGTCTATTATCGCAAGTTGAATAAAGGTGCATACATTTACTTGTTGTTTTATGTCGATAACATGTTAGTTGCTTCTATTTCCAGATCCACTATAGATAATGTTATGGTCGGTCACCATACTAAAATAGAAATATCTGGAGAATGTCTACATAAGCCCAAGAGAGTTATGGTCCAAATCAACTTAGAGGCTCAAAAGCCCAGTCAGAGCCAAGTCCCTCGACCAAACGAGCAGACAAGCCATATTTCGATCAACAAGTCATCATGACTGACTCGAAGTGTGAGATCAGTCGCCCCCTCGCAATTAAGACAACTCCTCGAGCAGACGACTCAACTATACACTCGACCGGAAGCTCACACGACTATCGGATCGCCAAATCATAATGATGGCTTGTAGATCAACCTGCCTCGGCCAAAGGAATAAGAGCCGACCAAGATCATTTCAGATGTCAATCAACACAACAGTACTGATTAGTCCCGTTAAGATCTCTATTCTGAAAACCCTCGTGCCCCATCCGCTTATTCGGTTTACAAGTCATTTCCCAGAAGATTGCCATGATACTTCTCTATGCACGAATTACTTCTCCTCCAATCGCCAGCCACCACCTGGAGAGAGAAGGACGGCCACGTAGCCGACCTATCCTACACCCTGCCTCTTTTGACAAACCCAGGGTACTGAGAGGACAATCCTCTCCTGTATTCGAATGACTCCCTTTCAATCGTCAGCCGACATCTGGAAGGAGAAGGATAACTCAGTAGTCTATCTGCCTACCCTGCAACCGCCCTCCTGTGCAAGAGAAAAAGCTAAAAGTCTCAGAGGCTATGGACTATATAAAGGAGGTAGGAAGGGTAAGTAGTGGAGGGGGCTCTCTGATTCTTCTTACACTTGAGCTTTACTCCCCTTTGGGATCTTCTTCTTTTTACATCAAAAGCATTTTTATCACTCTCGAGGAAAAACCCCCTGTAATGACCTTAATGGCCCAAGGGCCCCTCAAAAAACCCTCCCCAAGTTCATCAACTAACTTGACCTTCGAAGGTACCACGGGGGAAACTAGCCACGTATTCCTGTAATTCTTGCATGTACAAGCTATCACTCCACCCCGCACGCTCAGGATCAGGCATAAAGTCGGAGGAGTCGGCCCGAACATTCATCCTCTCCTTCTTCCCTACTGTCCCCAGGATCAAAACTGCATCCGACAGCGGGAAACCCCCATCGACTGTTTGTTCATGAGCATCAATAGTTTGGAACCCACTGTAGGGCCTACTTTCTTCTCTGAGAATAAATGCCCAATTCTAAGTCAGGGCCTAATATTGTTCCTTCTTGAAGAGCACTGAAATTGCATCATTCAAGCTAAACAAAGCCTGGAATTGCATCATTCAAGCTAAGGAGGATTAGCCTATGGCAATGAGGAGCCAATGTGGGTGTAGCCCTTGAGGGCTCCAACAGCTTTCTAGGGGGTATTTGCTAAGTGGAACCCCGAAAGCCCTCCTAAGAAAAGACACACCACCATGGTGCTTGTCTGGCTTAAAAATAAACACAGGCTTCTAATCACCGCCACAGATGAACCCCCCACCCCTCCTGAACAACCAAGAGGCCTGGGGTTGGATCGCAAACAGGCTCCCAAGGGTCATGATCAGATCCAATATCATTCAAGCCCCCGTCGGCAATGGCTCACCCGAGCAAGGAGCAACGATCAAGTCTGTGGCAGGCTCCTCGGACCACCACCACCTTTAAAGGAGAGTCCTTCCTCACCAAGAGAGGGGTTGTGGAAAAAACTCAAGGGCTCGCCATCTGGTCTTCTCAGGAAGATTAACAGCTCCGGTCCCCAGCCGCTGTTCGAACCACCTAAAGACAAAGTAAGAGTTGGTGGTCGAAACATGTGACTCGCATCCCCCTAACAAAAGAAGGCTCACCATTTATAGGATGGTCCGGCCGTCGCTATCCCTGGAAACCCCCAGGGGAAGTCATGATCCCATCAAATTCTAGGGAACAAAGCTTCGGCGTATGGGGATCTCGCCAACAAGAAGCCCACATCACAAAAGTTGCCTGGGCCACCTCCGTCGAGCAACATCTTCCAAAAGCTCAAACAACAGAATATCGAGCCTAACAAAGCAACCAACGGCGGACAAGCAAGATCTATTGAAAATCACCATGTCCACCGTCGACCTGCAAGGATCTCAGCAAAGCCTCCAAACAGGTCCTTGACTGATGAAATGGAAAATATGCCATCAACTTAACAACGTCTAAAAATCCAAACAGCTCACCATCAAGAGAAAGAGCAACCCCCGATTCTGGACGTTCCTCAATTTGGCAACAAAGGTAGCCAATGAAGCAACAACTCGCTCTCATCAAGGCAGGAAGGTTCACAGATAAAAAGAAACAGCCAAGAAAGCTCCATCTCGGTGACTTTGCCCCCAGTCAAAAGTCGTCTCCAAGATGCACACGGAGAAGAAACATGAAGTCGGCATCATTCGATGGAATAATGTGAATGAGTTGTACTCTATCATGTATAAATTCCAATAATCAATGGAAATCAAAAGAAAGATATCAAAGACCTAGTCAGCTGGGCACTCGGCTAAGTCGATGAAAGTCCTTGGTACCTCCTTAGGGAAAAACCAAGGCACAATCCTTTATGTTGTTTCCTACAGGCAACTCCCGGCTCTAGGAAAAAATGCAAGCCCTTGGATCTTCTTAAAGGTAAGCCCAAGGCACAACATATGGTTTGATTCCGTCTTCTCCCATCGGCCATAACGGTATAAAGTCCTCGGCCCCTAATCTAGGTAAACCTGAGGCACAACGACTCCTCAGTCGGTCACAAGACCCCAGTGCCGCCTCAGGACAGGCCCAAGGTGCCATGACTCCTCAGTCAGTTATAAGGCCCTGGGGCCGCATCAGGATAGGCCCAAGACAAAACGACTTCTCAGTCGAGAAAAAGGCATTGGCTCTACCTAAAGAATAAGTCCAAGGCAAAATGACTTCTCAGTCGGAACAAAGCCATTGGTCTCTAATCTGGGTAAAACCAAGGCAAAACGACTTCTCAATCAAGAAAAAGCCCTTGGCTCTTCCTAAAGAATAAGTCCAAGGCAAAACGACTTCTTAGTCAGAACAAAGCTCTTGGTACCTAATCTGGGTAAAACCAAGGTAAAACGACTTCTCAGTCGGCATCAAGACCTAGTCACTTAGGCACAACGACTTCTCAGTCGGAACAAAGCACTTGGCTCTTCTTAAAGGTAAGACCAAGACACAACACATGGTTCAGTTCCTTATGCTCTCAGTCGAAACAAAGCCATTGGTACCTAATCTGGGTAAAACCAAGGAAAAACAACTTCTCAGTCGGTACATAGACCTAGTTACCTAGCCACGATGACGTCTCAGTTAGGAAAAAGCCTTTGGCTTTTCCTATAGAATAAGTCCAAGGCAAAATGACTTCTCAGTCGGAACAAAGCCCTTGGTCCCTAATCAGGATAAAACCAAGGCAAAATGATTTCTCAGTCGGAACAAAGACCTTGGTCCTTAATCTGGGTAAAACCAAGGTAAAATAACTTCTCAGTCGGGAAAAAACCCTTGGCTCTTCCTAAAGAATAAGTTTACGGCAAAACGACTTCTCAGTCGGAATAAAGCCCTTGGTCCCTAATCAGGGTAAAACCAAGGCAAAATGACTTCTCAGTTGGGAAAAAGCCCTTAGCTCTTCCTAAAGAATAAGTCCAAGGCAAAACGACTTCTTAGTCGGAACAAAGCCCTTGGTCCCTAATATGGGTAAAACTAAGGTAAAATGACTTCTAAGTCAAGAAAAAGCCATTGGCTCTTCCTAAAGAATAAGTCCAAGGCAAAACGACTTCCTAGTCAGAACAAAGCCCTTGGTCCCTAATCTGGGTAAAACCAAGGCAAAATGACTTGTCAGTCAGAACAAAGGCCTTAGTCCCTAATCTGGGTAAAACCAAGGCAAAACGACGTCTCAGTCGGGAAAAAATCCTTGGCTCTTCCTAAAGAATAAGTCCAAGGCAAAACGACTTCTCAATCAGAACAAGGCACTTGGCTCCCCATCAGGGGTAACCTAAAGTACAAAGGCTCCACAATTCAGCAATCAAGTCTATGGTCCCCATGTAGGCTGTCTAAAAATCACAATAGATAGTTGATCCCCCATCAAACACCAATGATGGAAGTTACAATCTGACAACTTCCAGAAGGCTACAATTTAAGGACTTTCACGTAGAAGGTTACAATCTGACGACCTTCACAACTACTAATGAAAGCCCCAATTCAACAGCCTTCACAATCAACATCGGGAGTTACAATCTGACGACTCTCGTAACAATCTGACGACTCTCGTATTTTCAAGGAGCCAAGACGAAGATTACAAGAGGACGATCTGTGCAAAGCTCTAGCAAAAGAGACTACAAATTGACGGTCTCTTCATATTAGAACGCAGATATCTCTCAAACCGTAAGGAATTTGGCGAAACGGATGAAGCGAACCAAAGCCTTCGGCTAGGTTCGGATGGCCCCATCTCGTTGAGATAGCCGATTTTCATATATAATTCGTCCAATTCTGACTTGCGGTTTGAAAGTTATGACCTGTTCTTCGTAGCAAGTTATGTTCTGAAGTCCGTCTGCAAGACTGGACTTCGTCAGAACATTGGACTTAGCCTGAAGCTCGCCAAGCCCGCCTAAGGTTCGCCTCTACATTACAAAGTCAAAACGCACAGGTCGAACCAGCGTTATAACCTCAAAACGCAGAGGTTATCCTCGTGATATAACATCAAAATGCAACGCAGAGTTCATCTCTAAAACAGCACCAACTGTGCGTTTTCAGCCTTTAAAGAGGCCCAACTCTGTGTTTTCAGCCTAAAATACAGAGTTCATCTCTAAAACAGCACCAACTGTGCGTTTTCAGCCTTTAAACAGGCCCAACTCTGCGTTTTCAGCCTAAAACGCAGAGTTTATCTCTAAAACAGCACCAACTGTGCGTTTTCAGCCTTTAAACAGGCCCAACTCTGCGTTTTTAGCCTAAAACGCAGAGTTCATCTCTAAAACAGCACGACCTGTGCGTTTCAGCGTTTTTCAGCCTGAAACAGGCCAACTGTGCGTTTACAAGCTCAACTGTGCGTTTTCAGCCTGAAACAGACCAACTGTGCGTTTTCAGGCCAACTGTACGTTTTCAGGTCAACTGTGCGTTTTCAGGCCAACTGTGCGCTTTCAGGCCCAACTCTGCGTTTCAGGTCCAGAAACGCACAGTTCGGGCCCAGAACGCTGTTTTCAGCGTTTGACTCGTTCAAGCACGATTTGAACGGTTCCAGAACCGTTTTCTCCCCAAGATTTTAGGGGATCACTACCCTATCATGGAGAGATTTATGGGGGGGAGTTACACCCCATTAAACCTTCATTAAAGAGAGATTTAAGGGGGCGGTTATACCCCTAAATCCCCTATAAATAGTGGGAAACTCAACTGAGTTCGGGGCTTTTTTTTGGCTGACTTTTTGGGGATCCTTGATCGGGCATCTTTGAGCTTTCTGCAGCAACAGAGAGCTTTGGAGATCAGCGACTTGAAGGAGCTCTTGAATCATTTTGGAAGGCTTTTATTGAAGCCTTTGAAATTATTCGGCCTTGGCTTATTAACCGACTTTCGGTTAAATCAACTCTTCCATAGAGTTTCAAACTCGTTCAGAGTTATCAACTCATTCAGAGTTATCAACTCGATCAGAGTTCAAAACTTGCTCTGCAAGTTCTTCTAAAACTCGTTCCGAGTTATCAACTCGTTAAGAGTTATTTTCAAAACTTGCTCTGCAAGTTCTTCTAAAACTCGTTCAGAGTTATCAACTCGTTAAGAGTTATTTTCAAAACTCGCCACGCAAGTTCTCCACGGCGTCGAATCGTGAGGAGAAAATCACGTTCCAGTGAATCAAGACGTTCGGATCATCAACGAGAAGCAAACTCGACGCGAGCATTCGAGGGAGGCATCTCATCGCCACCGTGAAGAACCCAGAATTAAATAAAGGGGAGAATTAAATTCATTCTCCTCTCTTTTGTAATCGGAATCCAAATTGTAATCGATTTTGAGAGAATACAAGTCAACATTTCTTTCATTGTCTTTTTACTTCAAATTTCCAACAAACACCCCACCTAGATAAACCGAAGACAAGCCCAGAGTCGACTCTTTGAGTTATCTTCCAACCAAACAAGAAAAATAAAGACGTCGCCACTAATCCCGCGTAGGGTATCGAACCTGCAAGGATCAACACTCTTCTCAAAAAGAAAAATAGAGCCACAATGTGGATTAGTTATTCTATCAAACATGTGCAGTTCTCAAAAGCAGAAGATATAAGAAATTGCTTCTTATTCAGAAAAGAGTTTTTGTACATTCTTTACCAAAAGGCCTGACCAGGCTTACAAAAAAAAAGAGGAGAAGAAATTTTTCTAAGGCTCAGCGCCGTTGTCCCCAGGGTCCTTCCTCATCTTCTTCTAAGGCCTCCTGGGAGAACTCGGTCCTTCCAAGTCAGCCCCTCTTTTATAGACCTCCATTGGTGGAGGAAGGGCCATCGCTTCGGGATCAGAGGAGGATGAGGAGGACCACCCCATCTCAGGAGACTCCTCTCTGTCCAAAGTTTTAGTCTCTTAAAGACCGAGGCGACACCGGAGCTTCTCAAGATCTCCAGCCGTGAGATCGTTAAGGGCCCTTGGCTCCAACACATTATCCTGTACCTCGGGCCAACCCAAACAGGATAGTATGTTGTCGGTGCTGAACACCCAGATGAAGAAAATCTTCAATTCCTCGTCTAGCTTAGGGAGATTGGAGTCTAAGCAGAAATCACCCCGATAGCGAAAAAATAGTGTGGATCGCCCTCAGCAGACCCCACACTAACCACGTGCCCAAGCAGATTGAGGCAGGGCACCACGTCTACCTCGGAGCAGACATCTATAAACACCATCAAAATATAGATGGCATGGGGATGGAACTGGCAGGGGGAAACCCCCAGAGCCGTAAAGACTTCCCTTACAAAGGGATGTGATGGTAGGCGCAGCCCACACTACAGATGCGCCCAATAAAGAGGCACCCGGTCCTCACCATGCATGTGCACTAGAGTCAAGCTTTCTGGCACCCCTATGGTCATGGTCACACGAGAAATGTCATACTGGTCATGCAACCAGTTGGCTTCGTCCAGAGTCATCCTCGACCTGGAGAGAGACAAGACCCTGGGTTTCTTCCCGCGGTCATTCTGTGGAAGAGCCATGATAAAATCTCTTAAGAAGTCAAGGGATTGACGAAGAGAAATATTCTTGGTAAAGAGTGCTCTCGTAAAATGGTAGCGGAAACTATTTATAAGCTTCTAAAGAAGCATGCAGAGCCCAAAAATCACACCCTTAGAGCAACCAAGGAAGATTTACTTTGAGAATTGGAATGGACTGCTCGAAACATCAACCGTCGCTCATAATTCACGCCAATTAATTGGCAAAAGAAGCGCTATTTATTCTGCCCACGACGCTTCGTCTTCTCTAAAAATTTAGTTTCCAAAACCGACAACATCAGTCTACAAAAGATTAGCGGTTAAGCGCATCCCATGCCACATTTCTAAGCCACGATCAACAGGCTAGAAAATTTTAAATATAGTGAGAAAACTCATTTCTATTTTCACTCGGACCTGACCAAAGTCAGCTCCGACTGAAAGGGGCCAACTGTTATGGTCGGTCACTATAATAAAATAGAAATATCGGGAGAATGTCTGCATAATCCCAAGAGAGCTATGGTCCAAATCAACTTAGAGGCTTAAAAGCCTAGTCAGAGCCAAGTCCCTCGACCAGACCAGCAGACAAGCCATATTTCGATCAACAGATCATCATGACCGACTCAAAGTGTGGATCAGTCGCCCCCTCACAATTAAGACGACTCCTCAAGCAGACGACTCGACTATACACCCGACCCGAAGCTCACACGACTATCGGGTCGCCAAATCATAACGATGGCTTGCAGATCAACCCACCTCGGCCAAAGGGATAAGAACTGACCAAGATCATTTCAGATGTCAATCAACACAACAGTACTGATTAGCCCCATCAAGATCTCTATTCTGACAACCCTCGTGCCCCGCCGCTTATTCGGCTTACAAGTCATTTCCCAGAAGATTGACATGATGGTTCTATGTACACGAATGACTTCTCCTCCAATCACCAGCCACCATCTAGAGAGAGAAGGACGGTCACGCAACCGACCTATCCTACACCCTTCCTCTTCTGACAAACCCAGGTACTGAGAGGACAATCCTCTCCTGTATTCAAATGACCTCCCTTCCAATCGTCAGTCGACATCTGGAAGGAGAAGGATAACTCAGCAGTCTATCTGCCCACCCTGCAACTGCCCTCCTATGCAAGAGAAAAAACCAAAAGTCTCAGAGGCTATGGACTATATAAAGGAGGTAGGAAGGGTAAGTAGTGGAGGGGGCTCTCTGTTTCTTCTTACACTTGAGCTTTACTCCCCTTTGGGATCTTCTTCTTTTTACATCAAGAGCATTTTTATAACTCTCGAGGAAAAACCCCCTGTAAGGACCTCAATGGCCCAGGGGCCTCTTAAAAAACTCTCCCCAAGTTCATCAACTAACTTGACCGTTGGAGGTACCACGGGGGAAACTAGCCCCGTATTCCTGCGATTCTTGCATGTGCAGGCTATCAGTCCACCCCGCGCGCTCAGGATCGGTCATAAAGTCGGAGGAGGAGTCGGGCCCAACATTCATCCTCTCCTTCTTCCCTATCGTCACCAGGATCAAAACTGCATCCGACAGCGGGAAACCCCCATCGACTATTTGTTCACGAGCATCAACAGATAAGTTGAAGGTACAGCTTTCGAAAGAGTTCAATATAAAGGATTTGGGTGAAGTGAAGCATATTTTGGGGATGGAGATTGACAGAGATAGAGATAGGGATAAAATTTATTTAACACAGGTAGCTTATTTGAAGAAGGTGCTACAACAGTTCAATGTGAGCATGGAGAGGAAGCTAGTCAGTGTACCATTGGGAGCCCATTTGAAGCTTTTAGCTGACCTTTCACCGAAGATAGTTAAAGGTAGAGAGTTGATATCGAAGACTCCATATGCGAGCGCAGTGGAAAGTTTTATGTACGTCATGGTTTGTACGAGGCTGGATTTGTCACAGGTAGTAAGCATGGTTTCGAGATACATGCACGACCCTAGTCCGGGTCATTGGGATGTCATGAGATGGATTTTAAGGTACATTCAAGGTAAACTCAACGTTGGTTTGGTTTTTAAGCGGGACACTAGCAGTGGGTAGCTATGTATAAGATACATAGATTTGGACTACGCTGGAGATTTGGATAAACGTCGATCGACGATAGGGTATGTGTTTACTTTGACTCGAGCGTCGGTGTGTTGGAGATGCACCTTGCAGTCTATGGTATTTATCGATGATGGAGGCAGAGTATACGGGGATTACGGAGGCTGTTAAGGAAACAATTTGGCTTCAAGGACTTTTGGAGGATCTTGGTGTTTCACAACGATCCGTCACTATTTATTGTGATAGCATGAGTGCTATTTATTTGGTGAAGAATCAGATCTATCATGCGAGGACGAAGCGTATCGACGTCCGTTATCACTTTGTTCGATATGTTCTTGAAAATGGGGATGTGGAGCTCATGAAGGTCCACACAAATGATAATCCAGCGGATATGCTCACGAAGGTTGTCCCGAGCAACAAGTTCAATTATTGTAGAAGGTTGTTATAGTTTTGTGCTTGTTGAGGTCGTTCTCGACCATTTAGATGAACTACGGGTAGCTTGATCCCTTGGGAGAGGGGGTACGTAGGCAACCAAATTGGTGCAGTCGGATTTGGAGAGACGAGGCATTGGTGCTCATGTTCGTGTCGGCTCAGTTTTGAGAACACTTTGCCGAGGTGGAGAATTGTTTGAAAACCAGGTTTTCGGTGAACAGTGTCATCGGTCGATTAATGCCAAGATCAGTCGACCAAAGAAAAGCCCTGGAATTATGAAAAAGTTTCTGCGCAGTCGACTGATAGGCGATCAGTCGACTGATGGAATTGTGAGCAGTTTTTTGTGCATGTTATCGGTCGACCGATGTTTCACATCAGTCGACCGATGTCTCACATCAGTCGACCGATGTCGGGTTTCTAGGGCTGTTTTGGTTTCCTGTTCAGTTTTGGTTTGGTATTTGATATAAATACAAACATGATTTCTAAGGTTAATATATTAGAGATTGTTGAGTCTTTTGAGCACTTTGAGAGGGAGATATTGTGTAGGAGTTGAGATCTTTGGTTAGGGTTTATATTTGAGAGTTTGTGTGAGTTATAACCCGTTGTATTTCTCCTCCATATAGTAAAATCTCCTCATCTTCTCTCCGTGGACGTAGGCAATTGTCGAACCACGTAAATCTCTGTGCTTGTGTTAGATTTTGGCCTTTATCTGGGAATTGCACTCGTGTTTGGTTCTTCTCTTATCGCTCGTCGACTCGTTTGGTTTGCGAGCACACTTTCGTACGGCGCACAACACGTAGAATATATGCCCAAACATGAAGGGGGCTTTTCCTGAGTAAAATAGTTGAGGAGGGTTTTCTAAAATTGACCCATAATTTTATGCAAAGAATACATGAATTTTTTTTCTTTAATTTCTATATTTAAATATAAGATTACACAAAATGTTAGATTATTAGAATTTTTTAATTATGGATAGTTTTAATTTGATAAGGGTTCTTAGATAAACACATGATTTTGTGTTCGTTCAGTCATATTTTTTGATAGTATAGATAGACACATGAGAACTTACCATATAACACACATATAAGCATTTTATATCTTTATGGTACGACCCGTATAAATTTCTGATGGATTTAAAAGCCACACCAATTTCTCCTTTTATCAATTCACATGCGATGGTTACCGCTTGGGCGCACATCAAGTCCGTCCAAGTGTGGTCAAGACCCCTCGCCACTGTCTTGAACATACAGTAAGCCAAGGAGTGGAGTAACGCAGCAACATTAGCTGCTGAAATTGACATCACCACCGGCGGAAAAGGAAGTCTACCTTCCCCCACCCCGCGCATGGGGGCCCCACCTCTAGTTACCGAGTCCCTTTTTCACTCAGCCCCCTCCTTCTCGTTTTCTCTCGTGAGATAAATACTCGAACCAAACACCGCCATATCGGACAGATCCAATCGATCCTGCTTCCGCGACATAACTTATTCCCTCATCCTCTCTTATCGACGCCACCCCGTCGTTCACGCGCAGCGATGAGAGGCCTCAGCAACGCCAAGCTCATCCTCCTCCAGCCGTCCCTCCACAGGTACCAGCAGTCCTCCGCGTCCTTCATCTCCAACCGCACCGCCTCTGCCTGTCGCCATCAATCTCCTTCTTCACCTTCGTTCCTCCCTCTTCACTCTCCTGACCACCGCAACCGCGACCGAAGCCATCAACATAATCAACCACACTCTCCTCCTCGCTGCGCCTCCCCCCCGGCTCCCACATCCACGACGCACCTCCTCCACTACGCCATCCCTCGGCCTCCGCGCGCCGGAGGCGGCGCATGGCGACGCCGACCTCCGCGCCATCCCATTGCCGTCATCCGGCCGCCGCTCCCCCTGCAACCTCGCCTCGTCTTCGGCCTCGGCTTCGAGACCCTCCTCTGGCGCTCCCTCAACCACGGCGGCCGCACCGTCTTCCTCGACGAGAGCGAGTACTACATCAAGCACTTCGAGGACCGCCACCGCGGCCTCGAGGCCTACGACGTCAGCTACTCCACAACGGTCAGCGAGCTCGGCAACCTCTGTCCTCGGCGAGGTCCCAGATTCAGCGGCGACTGCCGACCCGTCCAAACCTTCTGTTCTCGCGACTGCAAGCGCTGGGATCAACGACCTGGCCGAACCAGCTGCTACGACGTGGCGTGGGCACGTGATCCTGGTGACGGGCCGAGATGGGTACTCGCGCGGAGTCTCCGGGAGGATGGCGGCGATTTTCACGGCGGGGGTGATGGCCAGGTCCAAGGTTGCGGCGAAGGGAGAACGGATGTTATGGTGCACGATTTCGAGAGGAGGTGGAGAGGGTTTGCAGCGAGGAGAGTTCCTTTGCGGGGAGAATTTGGTGGCCACCGTGGGCAGCTGGGTCATTTTGTTATTCACGGCGGTGATGGAGGTGACGAGTTCTGTGTTAATCCGGAGTGTCGGGTTGCCGCCGGGCGATGGGGGTTTGTAGGGGGCGGGTAGGTGTAAATTTGGGCAAGGCATAGGCGGGGGAAAAAAGAGGAGGAAAACAAAAAAATACTGTATTTTCTTTCTTTCTTTTTTTTCTTTTTTTCTATTTTTTTTCTTTTTTTTTTTGTGGGGACAGCTAGTTTTGGTTTGGATAGATGAAAATGGCAGGATAATGGGAGTTTATGAATAGGGTGATGACGGTAATGAGAAGTGAAAGATTGAGCGTGGTGCTTTTTGAAACAAATATTGCTGGGCTTTTGCGAATGATTAGTTTCTTGCTTTAAAACTTTGTTTGTTTATTGCTTTTTTATGTCCCCGCTGGGGTGGACTTGGAAAATGTAGGCATAGGAAGACAGAAATTGCCCGCTAATTATAAGTTTTATTGAAATATTGATTATTATATTGCGGTTTTAGAGTAAGGAGGCATTTTAATTTCTGCAATGGATGATGTAATTACTAGAGACAGCCAGATCATCCAAATAAAGCACCCTAGCAATAAAACCGGGACAATTAAAACATTTATCCATCATACCATATACTCTGGAGACAAAAAAAGCACATAATTTTAGTTTTCTAAAAACAAAGAAGTAGAATATAAAGCTTTGTATGCCTAGACATTCACAAATGCCATGACTCGTGTAGTGGTATCGATTTTTGAGAATCCTTTAAATTCATAACCGATGGAAATCAAACCTAGGTTGCTATGGTAGTATGTCAAAGTCCCCAACCATTACATCAGAACTCTATAGTTGTGATAAGGAAGAATGTAATTTTTGACAATTCCAATTCATTCCACACATCTATCAGTCTTTTCAGTGAAAAAAACAACGCTTATCAATCTCCTCCTTATCCTCGCCCACTACACAATTTTCATGTAAGAGGTACTTATTTTAATGATAGCATTCAACATGATTTCTGACGACTCAATTATTATTACAATTAATAATATTTTTTTATAATTTTTTATTTTTTGTTTAAAATAAATCGTAATTATTAATTAAATTTAAACATAACAATAAACTCACTATAGCATCCAAACACACCGTTTAAAAATCGTCAATAGTTTCAGTTTGTAATATTATATATTTTAAATTTTCTTTATTTTCAACACACAATAAGAATCTCGTAAGAACTCCAATATCGATCTTGTCTAATTTGAGTGGTCCCCAGCTCTAATTCATTAGATGAACTGCATATTTTTTTTAACTTTGCCCTTTGTTTTTATCATTATTTGAGTTATTGGACTTTGAAACATGTACATATATATAATTCTTCTGTCAGTAATTTAGATTTGATCTACATTCTCTCTCATTTAGCAATCAGCCACATTTTTATGGATGCATATTTCATCCTTTGAAATCTTTTGGCGTATACTTTTGAAACCAGGGGACGTAGTTTGCTCAATAATGTTTGGCGCTTTCTTTCTTCTTCACTAATCTTGCTCTAATGCATGAACTAGCTTCTTAACAAATGAAAAAGAGACTACGTTGTGTTTTGGGCCTAAAACCCAGTGATCGAACCAGGCCCAACATAAACAAAAATGATCTTCTAATAATCTCCAATCTCAACCGTCCAATATCAAATTGTCCTCTTTATGATCAATGGATTAGATTTCACTAGCTCATCAAACCTGGACTAAAAAATTGATCCAATCACGATTCTCTGCATTTCCCTTAAGGGGTGTTAGTCAATTGAGACATTTACATGCAAAGTGGAATAATTGTTAAAGCGAAATAACTTTTTGTTAGTGGGATAGTTTAGTGGAATAAATAGGAATAATTTTGTAAAACGAGATTATTTGATAAAATAACATGGGATAAATTTTTATAATCATGAAGTATATATTTATGCATTTATGAGGATATAAATGCCACTTATGCATTTTTAAACTTACTATTATTGGTTAATAATTACTTACGAGAATATTATTTACTATTAAATAACTTTTGATTAGACTATAAGATACTGAATTATTATTATAACACATATTGTACCCTTTTTATTTTTTAATTGTTACCATAGTACATCAAGAAAAAAATATCCACATTTTCCTTCTCTCAATTTTATTGTTTAATAAATTATGGATTGGTACAATCTTTACTTTTAAATTAATTATATAAGTATAATATTTGATGAAAAGAAATTATCAGAAATGACTAAGATGAGTCGAGATCTGATCTGACGGCATAGTCTAATGATGGTGATGACCATAGTAGGAAAGAAGTAAAGAAAAAAGAAATATAAAAAATAATAAAATAAATAGGAGTTCTAGTTACTTATCACCTAGTTTCAAGCTAAAACTTGGGATAATTTGAAAAACTGGAACTATAATTTTTTTTATAGAAAAATAAAAATAGGGATATTTTTGTACAATTATCCTAGTTCAAGTTTTGCTAGAGTTCTAGTTGACTAACACTGTAAAATTTTTTAATTTTAGTTCTAGTTGACTAACACTATAAAATTTTATCTCATAAATTATCATATTTCTAGTTTTGAGTTCAACTTGATTAACCCCCTCTAGAGGGTTATTGGTTGAGACAAGGTGATCATAAACAACATCGCGACTATACCAAAAACGATTACAACAAATGCGACAAGGGTAACATATTTCATCCCCTACTGCTCCATTAGCAAATGCTCTCTCAAGAAAGTCATTGACATTATTAATGAACTCCACACTCACTCTTGGAGCGATATACATCCAATCTCTGTTTTCCGCCATTTATTATATGGTCTGGAGAAAGAAAAAATTGATTAACACTATTAATAACTACATATAAATATTGTGATTAATAAAATGTAAAAATCAATCCTCTTGTTGCCATTAATAGCAATATATTCAATCAACATTATTGTGATTAACCAAACTCATACATAGTCGACTCTAGGCCCTATAAATACAGATTCTCGTGTTTTTATCGTATTTGATGTAATTTTTAGACTTCTATGATTCTGTACTTGTACTTTTTGATGTCTGAGATATACCTAAGCTTGTTCTTACCATCTTGAGATATAATTCATGTTATTTATGTACTCGTATGCGATAATTTTTTGTTTAGGCACAAGCTAACTTGTTCCTTGTTGAGATATACCTAAGCTTGTTCTTAGCTCTCTGTCGTCAATCTAAGCTCCCTCGGGGTTTGAGATTTATCCCTCCTCCTCGCCTTCTTCACTCCATTTTAACATTGTATTCCGCATCATAGTTGGCTGTCCAGCTAAGTCCCTTCAAAGCTTGACTTCATCTCTTTATCGAGTTTTTGTACTCATTTCTCAAAGGTATACTCTTCGAGACAGGTTTTAGCTCTTGAAAAAGAGCTCGGTTCTTCTAAAAAGAGCACTCTTCTTTTCAAGGTCGAAGAAAGCATATACAAATTATTCAACAACTGTTACAACAGTGAAGATGACCACCTCAGGCCCATCACTTTCTGACGAAGACACTCTAGCAACTCTGCTGAAGAGTTACTGTTGTGCGCAGCGGAAATTTCGGCAGCACCTCCGGTGCGCAAGGTGCACAACAAGAGATTAGATCACAATGAAATTCTTGTTTCTCAAAGGAAACAAGAACCAAAAAACCAGATATCTCATCAAAGTGAGATATCAGCTCTTCCTCTCGTCAGCTCTAGGACTGCGCGTCGAGGGAACCTACAAGCTATTACAAATCAAGGCAAGAACACAAATTTTACGTGGTTCGGCAAATTGCCTACGTCCACGGGGCAAGGAGGGGGGAGATCTACTATTAGAGGGAGAGATACAACTAGGATTTACAATCTCACAATCTAAACCCTCTCACAAACTCTCAGATCCCTCACACAAATATCTCTCTCAAAAGGATGCACAAATCAAAGAACAACTACAAAAAGACTTTGCTTCTTCTCTATGAATAGCCGCAAAAATCTCTTCTGTGTTCTTCACCTGCAGCCGCAAAAACAAGACCTGCTTGCACTCCTGCACAGCCTCTGCACTTTTCTTTTGTCGCCGCCAAAAGAACCCCCTCACTTCGCACTCAAAACAAAAAACCCTAGGTGCCCTTTTATAGCAATCAAGCAATCGGGTTGTGTTCACGTGGGTCTGGCCCACTTCTTCTCTTCACGCGGAAACGAGGTTGCATTCTTGTTCACACATGTGGTGCCCCACATTTCTTTTCTTTGCTCCGCTGGCCCCCACGTTCACAATTCTCCACATCGGTGAAGTTTTTTCAAAACTGAGCCGATACCAACCAAATCAAATGCCTCACTTGTTGCCTCCAGTATGCCATGGCAACGGACTCATGACAACGGACTCCATCCTCAACAAGTCGAGACCCAAACGGGAGTGCGAACACTCAACCCAAACCAAATAGTGTCTACTCACCAATCAAACTGAGCCTACACCGACTACACCAAATGCCTCACTTGCTGAGACCCAAATGGGAGTGCAAACACTCACCCCAAATGTCGATGTCGCTCACCAAATCAATCTTATCCCCATCAACTAATCCAAACCCGGCTGCATCATAAAGACTGCCTACGTATCCTCTTGCCCAAGGAATCAAATCCAAACCCGGCTGCATCATAAAGACTGCCTACGTATCCTCTTGCCCAAGGAATCAAGCCGAACGTAAACGTAGTTCACCCAAATGGCCTCCAAAGGCCCTCAATCAAATAGAAAAGTCTGCAACTCTTCTTCAATATCACCAAACGATCTGCAACTGATAGCACTCCCAATAGCTCCAAATTGAGACAAATCAAACACCTCCATCTGAGGTGAACCAATGGCCGTATCCAAATTAAGTCCATCAGCTGCAATCGAATCCAACTCATCATCTGCATCCAAATCCAAATGATCCCCAATATGTGTCACCTCAGCTGGAATTCCAAATGATACAGTATGATCTGGAGTCTCCACCCAACGTGGAGTAGCATCACTCTCCACCCGCTGCGATGTCCCAAAGATCTGATCACCACTCTCCACCTGCCGAGAGTTAAACATGACATACCTGCTCAGAACAAAATCAGAAGCCAATACCTGATAATCAAACACGCATCTGAATCCCAAATGTGTTATCGGATCAAATCTCACATACACGATGTGACCAAGTGCTGGGTAGCCAAACATCCGACGCAACCCAAAATATGAAGCAGCTCCACCAGATCCAAAATCTCTACATGCAGCAGTCGGCAACCTATACATAAGATGGCCCAAACATGTCGTAGCCCGCACACCAATGCCATTGCTCGACATCAAACGTCGATCCTCCTCCAGAAAGGAACAGCTCCCCAAATCTGCCATCTCATTTCGTCGCCTCAAAGTTTCCACACCAATGAAGTGTCTCCAATTGCCGTGAGCTCGGCACAAATGCATAAATAGGTCCCTCTTGTACCTCCCTCTAACATCAGACTGAAGTACCTTCACCTTTCTGCCAATACACTTCCTCCATCTGTTGCGGGCTTCTAGGACTTCACACCAACGAGACTTGGTTGCAACCCACCAATGCCTAGAGCAATCCCCAACTATGGAAACCACATACCTATTACCTCCCAATGATGCTCCTTTGGAAGACCCCCCGAATGCCTGAATGAACACCCCTCAGAAGACCCCTCGAATGATGGATAGAAGTGCCAAACTCCATCTCGGTCTTCTTGCTCATACCAATGGGTTCACAGGACTTCAAACTGTAGGTCAAAGCACTCCTCAATAACCTATGCACGGTATTACCAATCAAATAACCCAGCATCAAACAACGCCACAGTCTAGCCGAATCTGATGAAGTCGTCATCTCCCTATCAATCGCCGTGCTTCCAAGCAAATAATACAAATTGCTCCTTCTGACGTCCTTCATCACAATCATGGACCCCAATGTGACCTTCAAACGTGCATCCACCAAGGTCACTTTATAGCCAGATGCCACCAAAGCTCCTAGTGAAATGATGTTCTTCGACAACTGCGGAACGAACCTCACTTCATCCAACTCCTGAATCACTCCGTCATACATCCGAATACGAACGGTACCAATACCACCAATAGAGCATGCATGTCCATTACCCATGAGCACAACATACTCTCTTTCCAACTTCTGAAAGCTGGAGAACCAATCCCTCCTAGGGCAAACGTGGTATGAAGCACCCGAATCCAACATCCACTCTGTAGAGTTGGCAACACAAACTGACGGTAGTGCAGACAACGAATAGCCCGAAGAATCCGAATCTGAATTGTTGCCACTAGTCTTGACAACATTCACCTCTGAAGCTTGTACAGCTTTCTCCTTATTCTTCTCGGCTCGATCTAACTTTGGGCATTCGGCTTTCCAATGTTCATCCTCTTTACAAAAGGCACACTAATTCCTACGAATCCCACGATGTGCACCTCTAGACTGCGACCTCCTGCTTCGGTTTGAACCACGGTCATAAACTACTAATGCATCTCCTGATGCCTTCTCGGAGGACTCATCAACACTCTTCCTCAACACATAATTCACCAACGCTGAGGTCACCTCCTTGTAACTAACATTAGTTCTTCCATTAATCATAGTTAGGACAAAAGTACCATAATCATCATCGGGCAACGAACACAAAAGTAGCATCGCCTTGTCTTCATCCTCAACCATGATATCCACATTGGCCATGTCTGAAAGTAGCTTTGTGAAGTTGTTAACATGCTCCCTAATGGAACCTCCCCTCTTCATCTTGAACTGGTAAAACCTCTTCTTCAAGTGAAGCCGATTCTCAATGCTCTTAGTAAGATACTTTTCATTGAGTGTTTCTCACATCTTCTTCGCCGACGTCTCGTTCATCACGTCATAAATAAGATCAGGCGTCAAGCATGACCGAATAACTCCACACGCCCTACTATTCATCTTCTTCCAAACCTTAACTTCCATCTCGGCAGGTTTCTCTTGTAACTCAAGAGTCTCCTCCAAATTCTGAGCGTCCAAGGCGTCCATCACCTGACACCTCCACAATCCGAAATTAATCTTGCCGTCGAACTTCGGAACATCAATCTTCATGTTATTGATGCTCAAACTATGTATCGCCTTCGTAAGAGACGATCCCGATGTGCTTGTTTCACCCATATTGTCGATCTAATCTTCAAATAAGAATCCTTCAGCGAATCCTTCAAACAAGCTCCTAAGTCCAACCCGGAGCTCTGATACCACTTGTTGTGCGCAGCGGAAATTTCGGCAGCACCTCCGGTGCGCAAGGTGCATAACAAGAGATTAGATCACAATGAAATTCTTGTTTCTCAAAGGAAACAAGAACCAAAAAGCCAGATATCTCATCAAAGTGAGATATCAGCTCTTCCTCTCGTCAGCTCTAGGACTGCGCGTCGAGGGAACCTACAAGCTATTACAAATCAAGGCAAGAACACAAATTTTACGTGGTTCGGCAAATTGCCTACGTCCACGGGGCAAGGAGGGGGGAGATCTACTATTAGAGGGAGAGATACAACTAGGATTTACAATCTCACAATCTAAACCCTCTCACAAACTCTCAGATCCCTCACACAAATATCTCTCTCAAAAGGATGCACAAATCAAAGAACAACTACAAAAAGACTTTGCTTCTTCTCTATGAATAGCCGCAAAAATCTCTTCTGTGTTCTTCACCTGCAGCCGCAAAAACAAGACCTGCTTGCACTCCTGCACAGCGTCTGCACTTTTCTTTTGCCGCCGCCAAAAGAACCCCCTCACTTCGCACTCAAAACAAAAAACCCTAGGTGCCCTTTTATAGCAATCAAGCAATCGGGTTGTGTTCACGTGGGTCTGGCCCACTTCTTCTCTTCACGCGGAAACGAGGTTGCATTCTTGTTCACACATGTGGTGCCCCACATTTCTTTTCTTTGCTCCGCTGGCCCCCACGTTCACAGTTACTTCTCCAGTTTCAAGATGCAAGTGTCGCAGTACGACACTCACGCCGAAGGAACTGTTGTTGATACCCTCATTCTCAAGTTTGACCAAGCCGCCTCTGAAGCGAGCTTGAAGAAGTGTTCAAGTCCTAGCTGCGTGCAGAAGCACAAGAAAGCTGTTGCTGCTGCTGCCGAGCGTACATCTTCCTCGTCGCCGCAAGCTTAAGAACCCTACTGATGAAGCCATTGCATTTTTTGCCAGGGCAAAATGTGAGTCCCCCGAACCCCACTGCGATGTTCAAGGAGAAAGGTCTGCTCTCCTGTCTCCTTTACTACTAAGGCTGGAGGTGCATCAACCCCTTGCCTCACTCAGAAATGGGTCCAACATGACTCAAGCTAAGACTTCAAATCTTTGGATTGAACGTGATGGGATTCAATGAAGGACTTGGGAGACAGCAGCGAAGTCTGGCGAGAGTCTAGACATGAAGCTTTAACAGGATCTCAGACATGATTTCAGGAGCGAGAATGGTATTTATTGCTGCCGCGGATGATCAGGATCTGATACTGTAAGAGAGAAGCAAAGCAGCCAGGACATAGACAAGGTACCTCTTACTCCATCTCAGTCATGAATGTTTCGTGCTTGGTAGTGAGGTGTCTCATTCCCCTCCACTCATTGTCATTCTCAACCACTTCCCAACCTATGTGAATGTGAGCCCCGATTTTAATGAGTAGAGGAGAATGAGACACCTTACTCTCAAGCATAATATTTGTGTCTGGTACCAAGCATACACATCTCTCTCTCTCTCTCTCTCTCTCTCTCTCTATATATATATATATATATATATATATATATATATATATATATATATATATATATATATATATATATATATATATATATATATATATTAATGGCGTATCCTTGTTATAAGGCAGGAGATGTTCCCTCCTTATCTCCTATGTGACACAATCCTTAACCATCCTCATAAAGTATAGCCACATAATCCTCACCAAACATCATGACCTTCTCTCCTACTTTATAAGGGATGGTGGGTGCATTGTACCACATAGGCGTCAAAGAGCCGAAATCCCCTGCCTATGACAAGTTATTACCTCATTAATCTCATATGATATATATATAATAGAAAGAAAACTTGTGACTCAACTTAAGTTGACATCACCAAACTTCTTAACCATTAGATGTTTCCTGGATCCCTTGCCATGATATGTAAGCTGACTTTTATATTATATATTTGTGTGGATAGAAAGTTGGTGCCGACAACTATTCCCTATCCACTTAAGCTTGATAGGAGTCTTGCTCTATATATATATATATATATTATATATATATTAATATTATATATATATATATATATAATATATATATGAGGGAATATGGTATACTTGGGCCATAGGAATCCTAGGTAGTGATGTGACACATCTTGTCCATACATTCACACTCTTGGAGTGGTTGAGCCTTCCATTCTTCAAGTGTTGATGTATGGACATAGATGTGTCCTAACGTCACTACCAAGTGATCCGTTGGTACCCAAGTATACTTCATTTTTCCTTCTATATATATATATATATATATATAGACGAGAAGGAGAGCAGAGGAATATGGGTATAGTTTTCGGTACTCAAGCACAAAATTTGTGCTTCGGTTAGTGAGGTGGAATATTATCCTCACTCATTCAATATGGGGATCACATTCCACATCGTTGAATGTGGTCCCCCCCAATGGCAATGGAGTGGCATGGGACGGGGGCGTATATAGACACCTTTACTACCAAGACCACAAAATTTGTGCTATGGCACCAAGCCCATACCTATACTTATATATATATATAATATATATCATATATTATATATATATAATGATGATGTTCTGAGACCAAAATTTTCATATTCCGTCAAACCAAAGCCTACTTGGTATCGGGATCATATCTCCGTGATTCAAAACAACTCAAATGTTAAAAGAGGGTATTAGATAGAGAGAAATGAGTATGCTTGGTACCAAGTATAAGTTTTTGTGCTTGGTAGTGAGGTGACATATTTCCCTCCACTCATTGAAATCGAGGCTCACAATCACGTGAGTTGGAGAGTGGTTGGGAATTAGAATGAGAGGATGAGAATATGACACCTCACTACCAAGCACAAAATTTGTGCTTGGTACCAAGCTTACCTATTTTTCTCATTTAGATATTAGTGCCTCATATCTTCAATAATTCCATATTAGTCCCTCAAACCTTTGAAATTGCTAATAAGTCCCTCAAATTTTTAAGGGGTCTTGCCATTTGATCCCTCAATGACCAAAACACCCTTCGACTAATGTTTTTTTTAAACACAGCGTTTTGGGGAAATATTGTTTTGATCATTTTGATGAACCAAATTGCATGACCCCTTAGGATTTTGGGGATTTAGAAGCAATTCCAAAGATTTGAGGGACTAATATTAAATAACCCTTCATATTAAATGCGTTTCAAGGAACAAGTCACAGAAGTTTTCTGAATGAAGGTGAATTTATTTATCCACATAATTTATTTTGTTAACTACAAAGACAATACATCTACAGGTCTAAACAACACGAATTCCCAAACTTGAATACAGAAACATAAGAAGTGAGAAGTCTTTCTACATAACAAAGTTGGTAGTCACCTTGCTAACTAAATGCTCTCCATAAACAGCTCCCTCATATTTTGCAACCCCACCGGTCTTCTGCACACAAAAGGCCAATGGCTCCGCATGTGTATCGAAATTTGTCTGTCCATTTAACATAACAGAACGATGTCAATCACGAAAGATTAAGCGTAAACTTCACAAAAAATATACCATCAACTTTCGGATAAAGTAAACATAAACCACCAGGAACTTCTTTCATCAAACTACCAAATGTGACAGCAGTCAGCTTAAGTTGTCACATGCTTCACATATGAAATTTAATGCTGTTAGCAATCATTTTTAATAGTTCATGGTATATTTCTACAGTTTTAACAGCTAATGGTAGTTTTCTCTAAGAAAACATGTTTACCGCAGTTTAACGCAAAACCGCTAAAGTTAATGGTAGTCTTCTGGAAAGTTAAGCAAAAAAAGACTCAAAAGGATCAATAGCTAAACGTACCTCATAAAAGAATGCAACAGAAACACGATACTTCGGAGAGTTGTTGATCACTCTATGTAAAGTTGGCTCGTAAATTCCATTGGACAAAATCTAGAATTTCAAAAGAAATCAGATGAATGTTCTCGAGATATGAGAATTGAATAAGAGAATAGAAAATTAGACCGTAACCTTGAGCATGTCACCAATATTACAAACAAAAGTTCCAGGTATAGGAACTGCAAATATCCAGTCACCTGATCGGTTCCTCACCTGCAAAACTAAGTGTTTGATAACTGATAAATTGATTAAGAACTGCACAGAGTTGGGTGCATTTCATGTGTTCCCGATAATGTGACCAAGTGAATATAGAAGATTAAATTTTTTTTTTGGAAAAACCACCTTTAAGATAGGATAGGGTGAGAATACGAAGACCAAGGATTCTGGTAGCAATCAACCACATTGACCTATTTTCCAGTAAAATTTCGATGAAATCCCCAAAATGCCCTTAAAAACATAGGTATCACCGTACCGGGCATGTGATATGTCTTGTTAACCAAACCTAAACCAAAATATTGTATTGGCACATGTGTTTTTAAAGGTATTTTTGGATTTCAATAAAAAATTTATCAAAAACAGGTTGAGGTGGTTGGTTGCTACCAGAACTCGCTTTAATGGTGGTTTTCCTAAATTTAGCCTATTTTAAACGTAGTTTATCAAAGCACCGTGCTTAAAGATTTGTGTTTCACAATTTTTAATAAAAGAGATTCAGTGAAAGATACGAAGTTTCTTCATAGTATACAACTGCTAACTTTAGGTTTCTAGGAAGAAACATCAGAATAAGAGGAAATTTTGGTAATATCTGAATGGCATAGTAGAAAATAACGAAAACTTTAATGAATAAAAAATATCATTCTGGTATAGCAAGAAAGACAATACAATCAAATTTTTCGCAAGAAGAATATCAGCAAAAGTTTGCATCAATGTGTTGCTAATACAGGAAGAAAACATGAGGATTGACTGTTGGTATCTAGGACAATGTTAAAAACAAAATTTCGTAACATTCATTTAAGATTTCTTAATGGTTCAGAAGTTTAACATAAAACTTAACTTTCATGAGAAAACGATACCTGAAGAGCATGAATATCTTCATCTTGGTTAACCAATGTCAGGAGACCTGTAATTTACCAATGGAACTCATAGAACTATAAAAAGGTTCATAGTATGTAACTACAAATAAATGGCATAGAACTCACCATAATCTGTGTGCGCTCCACTGAACGTGATCATTGAAAATATGACAGGAAAATAAGAGAGAATGTGTAAAACACTATAACAATGAAATAACAAGATTTTTAAGAACAAATCTCCAAGCCGATGATGCTGATTACCATCCGATATCATTGCAGTTCTTCTCTAGGCTTTTGTCATCAGATATACCTGGGTATCCAATTAATCGCATTACCCAAAAGGGATCTCCTGCTATTTTTCCTTCAAATGCTTCTACTTGGCCACCCAATGCCAAAGCAATTCCGCACATTATTTTCCTTGAGAGCTCTTTTCCAATATGAACGAAATTAGTTCTCCAAATGCTATCATCAGCTTGGCAAACTATAAAGGGTTTTTTTCGATATAAAGCCCTTAAATCTTTAAAATTAATTTGAAAACTAGTCCCGTGAATCACTGAAATTGCTATTAGGCCCCCATAATTCATAGATCTTGCTACTGCTGCACTTGATTGTGGATTTCAATTTGAAACTAACTTATGAGATTTTTTTTTTTTTTTTTTTTTTTTGGGGGGGGGGGGTACTAGCAATTTAATGATTTAAAGGACTAATTTTGAAACAATCAATAATAATTGGAGGACCTGATAGAAATTCCAATGATTTGAGGGACTACTTTCAGGGTATTAAAGATTTAGGAGATCAGTACTGAAAAAATCCGATTAGAATATGCACACCTTTGAGAAGGAAGATATACTGCTCCATAAGGGGTTTGAAATTTGAAGGATTATTGGGCCTGTCAATAAATCTAAAGCAGTCAATCTAGTTTTTTCCTTTCTTTTTTTTTTGCCTTTACAGGTAAATATATTTTCAACATTTTCAAACAAGATCCTTAAGAAAATAATAAAAACAACATGGAAACCTAAAATATAAATTTGAAATAATAAGAAACATAAACTCACATATCGTGATCAGACTAAGATATCTAAGAAGCTCATGACAATATTTTCTTGGAAACTTAACCGTATCTGATGCATAACATTGGAGAATTATGACAGTCTGAATGCACTTGCTTTTGAAGACTAGAGGAACAATTAGCTTCAATGCTACTCTTAACAGACTATACAACTATCAAATAAGAAAACAAGTCACAACAGAAATAAAAGGGACCATAATGTTATATATTTAAATATAGCCAAATTTTCAATAAAATAATAAAATATTTAATATAATTTCATTTATAGGAAGATTATTATGCACAAAATTTTGAACATATGTATAGCAAGTGAACCACAAGAGGAACCAGAACAGTACCCTGAATGACATTAACTACTTTAAATTTTAATGACATTAACTACTTTAAATTTTGAGTATCAGTTACTACATTCCTCAAAGGATCAACATGTGTCAACTTTTCAGAATATAAATATGTATTTTCATGAATTAGGCTTCGTTTGGACACGATGGTGTTTTTCTTCATGTTTCTCTAAAAAAAACACCAAACCACTGTGTTTTCCCAACAAAGTGTTCTAAAAACACCATGTTGAGTATTTTTCTTCAACACTAGTTTTGATCCTCTATAACATTTGTATTAAATATATTATTAATATATTTAGTAAAAATGTTGTAATATACAACAATTAAAATGTTATGATATTTATTTGACATTATTATATTATTAATAATTATAATACAATATATTATAGTACAATACATTTGTAATACTATAATATCGTACTTTGATATATTATATTATATCGTAATTAGACTATTATTTCAAATAATAATATATTTAATTATTTTGGTACATCAATTGTTATTGTTATATATTATATAATATTATTAAAACAATATTATACTATTACTAATATAATATAATATTAACAATAATATTATATTATTCCTAGTATATTTTAATACAATAATATATTATTGATACTTTAAAATTATGTAACACATTATAGTTTTTAACATATTAAGGTTTATTAATAATACTTTGATAATATATTAATAAATTTATTATTTAAATAGATATTATTATACTTTTGAATATAATATTATTACATTAACATTTGTTACCAATATATCATTTTATTTATCAAATTATTTTAGTTTATAATATATTAAATGATTATTATATAATATGTTATTACTTCATTTATATTATATTATATTATATTATATTTACTATACAATATATGATATATAATACATTATTATTATATTATTATTCTATAATTATTTTATTATTAAATATATTACTATTATATAGCACATAACTATTAATATAGTATATACTATATGTTTAAATACATTTATAATATTATAATAATTATCTGATATAATATTTATTTTATTATACATTATTATTAATTATTAATAAATTATTTTAAAGTATTTTGTATTAACATATTTATAATTTATTATTATATTACTTTAACTATATTATTATATAATATGTATCAACATATTAAATATTAGTATTTAATTGTTATTATATTATTAATATTTAAGATATTTTTATTATTAATACATTTTATATTACTTACGAAATTACTAATATCTTTGATTAAATATAATATAATAAGCATGTTGATAAAAAATTATATAAACTACATTTAATATATTACGTTAGATATATATTAACAACCCCTCAAACTCAACCAAAACACCAAACTCAAAACACCTAAAAGATATTCTGAAATAAGTGTTGGGTTTTTGATTTCAAGATGTTTTTGCTCAATAAAGACTATGGTTTCCAAACGCATGGTGTTTTATTTTTTGCAAGAACACCATGAAAACAAGTAAAACATCATAGTATTAAAACGATACTTAGTAACTATCGCATGTTCACCAAATATATGATAATTATGTATACAACACAGGTTATTTTAGTGGCTCCAATTGATGCTAAATTCTGATTGCTATGTGTGAGAAATATTACTGTTAACTTGTAATGCCCTCCAATGTGTGGATTCCCGAAGCTACGAATACAAATTTGGGTAAATTTCGCAAAACCCACCCCCCGCCTCTAACAAAACATTTAATTTTTCCCGCAAAACCCACTAAAAATGTCTCTTGCAAAGGTAGAGGTAGAAATTTGTCCCAGTTGTGTCCCTATATAACTTATCATGGTTGTATTTGAAATCTTTATTGATAATTTTACAAGCTATCCTCCTTAGTGGTGTCCTATCCTAATATAAGTAGTGTCCTAAGAAGTAAATACAAGCAAATAAACATATTTAAATTGTAGGAAATCCAGCGATGTCCTATGACACCGGTCCATTGGATACTATGCAGCTCCACCATTGCTTGCAATTGAAGGACCTTACCCTACCTAGAATATTCCCTGGATATTTTTTCTTTGTTTTATCTAAGGCTTATATTTTTCCTCTTGTCCTTTTCTTTTTTGGGGGTTTTGCAGGGAAAGTTGGAAGTTTTCGGGGGTTATTTGAGACTCTTTAGTGTTTTAGGAGTTTTGTAGGAAACGTTTTAGGTGTTTAGTGGGAAAAACGATTCAGTGAGTTTTTGTGGCAAACACATCTATGGGGGGAGGGAGGTGATGTGAAATTTACTCCACAAATTACTAGATAAAGTCTCTAAGCTTGCAATCCATAAAGAAGTATATTAAAGGCCGTTAATACTAAATTCAGATTGCAATGTAGTCATTGATTCTTTTAATATTACATATAAGGGGAAACTACATTAGGAAACTCGCTTCTAAGAATCCCATCAAGAAACACATCAACTATTTCGGGCTAACTTAAAAACCCTTTGGCCAAGGAAATCTTTCGAATAACCTTTTTAACTCGTGTGACTTTTTTTTGTGCTCCAAACGCGCCCTTCCTTCATTTTGTTGCCTCATTTTCCCCTTTTTTCCTTCTCATTTCTCTATGAACCCATGAACCTCTCTCCTCTCTCTCCTCTCATCTCATTTTCAACCTTTCTCATCTCTCTTCTCTGCTCTCATCTTCAATGCCTCTCATCTCTCCTCTCATTTATTCTTCAACCTCCCTCTTTTTTCATTTCCCTTTTTCCTCTTTTTTTCTCCTTTCATATCAACCATGAATCCATGAACCTCTCTCACCTCCCTCTTCTATCATTCTCTTTTTCCATCTCCTTTTTCCCACTTTTTCCCTCCTTTCCATCTCTCTTTTTCCTTTTTCTTTCTCCATTCATATCAACCATGAATCAATAAACCTCTTACCTTGCTCCTCTATCATCTTCTCTATTTTTTCATTATTTTCTTTTTACCCCCTATTTTATTTTTTTCCTTCTCATTATTCATTATTTTCTTTTCTCTATCATCTCTCATCATCAACCTCTCTTATCTCTTTCTTTCTTTCTAGCCTTCTCTCATCCTATTCCACTATCGGCTTTTCCTCGTTGTTACTCCTCTTTCAATATCGTCGCGTTTCCTCATTGCCTGCCCTACTCCTGCAATTGCTCCCTCTCTTTCCTCTTATTTTTGGTCTATCATTCTCTTCTATCATGACCTCTTCTCCCTCCTATCCACCTCTTCTCCTCCACTATTGTCTCTCCTTTTTCTTTTTTAGCATCTTGTCCCACTCTCCTTCGTGCCCTACTTTCCCTTTGCTGACTCTCCTTCTCTTCCCCACTCCCTCTTCCTTGTTCGTTGGCTATGTTCAATACTAAACTTGAAGTTTTTGTTCGTGCATAAATAGAAAATTTGCGAAGAGAAGAGTCTTTTGTGTTTATTGCCTTCAGTCTAGAGTAATCTTTTGAATTGTATAAATATCTACGCAATGAATTATGAATGAGTATAGATACCTTATGTAATGCAATGTCATATCCTCACCCCGTTTATGATATGAAATTTTATAGCATTAATCTACAGGAAATAAAAAAGGTGATAATTTAATTTGTACAGATAACAATCTTATGATTATAGATAGCCATTTTATGAAAGGGATTAACGAAGTTTAATTAACAAAGTATCTTATTTATGAACAAATATAATAATTTATAAATAAAAATAACTTTTCAAAACATAGGCTTAGACAAATTAAAAGGTAACAATTTAATCAATATTGATAACATTTTCATAAATAAAATTAACAATTAAAAAAATAAAGGTAATATATTATTACAATAAATAATGTTTTATGAACAATCGTAACATATTATCTATAATAAATAATAAAAAAGTCTTAGCGTTTTTGTTTTTTCCTGAAAGAAACACGTATTTAGATCGCATGGTGTTTTTTTGGACTGACATGCTAAAAGGTGCTTTGACAATATTGTTCATTTCCTCTCCCAAATCGAGATGCTCCCAACTCTCGTTCTCAAAAACCCTCATCTCTCTATTAGGAGAACCCCCTTCTAACTCCAATTACCACCACCTCCAATTGGCTGTTGATGCTACTGCGATTCTGTCTATCACCATGGAAGTCGTACTCATCTAACTTCTGTTCAAATCTCCTATCAAGGTACTCACCTACTCTCTTCAACTCTCAAATCTCACTTTATCTTCTCAGATTTCTTCTTCCTCTCACTCCCTTCTCCCCTTTGCACGAATTTATTCGAAAATTTTCCACTATTTTGTACGTTTGTGTCAATTTTATGTTTGCCCTAATTTCTATTATTTTATTTTTACCCTAATCTTTCTCTTTACCTCACATCCTACTTCATTTTGAAATTTTTTGCATTGTTTTTCTAACTTTATCCTAAGTGCCCATTAAATCATTTATGTTATCTACAGACTTGATTAATAATGACAATAATGGCATGTATAGTAATGTGTACTACAGACCACTTAATGAAAAAAACTTCATCTCCTTTATCAACTAAAGAAAAATAGCATTAGAAAATTTTGAGTTAGAGAAGAAATAGAAAGATCATGTCCATGCCATAGGTTTCCTAATCTTATTGTTAACTCAAGACAATCTCAATCCTAGGATTATTATTATCAACTCCACGAAATCTCTATACAAATATCCAATATGCCTTATCATATATTATCTTCTAACATTTTACTCAAAGTCAATAGAAAATTATCCTTCTGCATAATCTATAAAAGTACAAGACCATGCCTCTTTGATTATGTGAGTATGCTCTTTTGGCAAAATCTAGCTATTGTCAGTATGAATCTTCTAAGTATGGTGACTCTCCTATTTGATTATGCCTCTTTGTTAACTATGGCTGAGATGAATTATTTTATTTTGCCTCTTTAGTTTCATGTTGTAATGAATATAATAGATGTCAAGAACAAATCATGATATTGAAGAAGTGCTGGAGATTACCCGTTCACAAGGAGCGGGGACTTGGCCTAAAAAGACGGAGCTTTATTTCATAGACCTGATAAAGGAAGAACTTAAAAAAGGAAATGGGCACACATTAGTCTTTACTAGAGTGACTTGGAAATTCATGAAAGATGAGTTCAAAAAGAAGACCGGGAGATAGTACATTTATGGTCAATTGAAAAATAAATTTAATCAATTAAGACAAAGATCAAAAATTTTGAAAAGTCTATTAATGGATACAACAATTGGTTATACTGCAAGCACCGATCAAATATCTACGATGGAGGATGTGTAGAATAAGTTATATGAAGTATACTTGAGATTCATTACAATTTTTATAGCATATGTTATGTAAGTTTGGATTCATTATTTCTTTTGTTTTACACTGATGCACAAGTATGCTAGATATTTTAGAAAGAAAGGATGCAAAGGTTACAACAAATTGTGCATTATTTTTGGTGATACAATTACTACTGGTGATAATGCTCATCCATCTACCAAAAGCCCTACCATTAGTGAGGATGATAAAGAAAAGGAAAATGAGGTGGAAATAGAGTCATCTCAAGCCACTCGATGGGAGAAAACATTAGGAAGAAAATGGAATGAATGGAGAGGAAAATTAGTTCAACCACTAGAGATGGTTATATTAGTGGTTCTAGGCAAAGAATACTACCTTCTAAAGAAAGAACAAGATGTGATCAACTGCATCGCTGCACTTAGTGCTATTCAAGGGATTGACTTACCTCAGTTTTCCAAGGCCACACATGTTATGCATGATAATGCATTATGGAGGACAATGTTTCTAACCATGCCTGATGAGAGAAAGAAGGATTGGGTGTTAACTCTTCCTTGATGTTTTGTTTGTGTTAAGCGACGATCTTTGTACTTGTTTATTTTTCATTTCTCTCTGCTAGGTTGAGGACCTTGGTGTGTTTTCTATTACGTTTGTTTCTGTTAGGTTAAGGACTTTTATGAGTGTTTCTACTATATTTGTTTCGATTAAGTTGGGAACATATGTCTTTGTTTTCATTATGTTGTTTATCTTATGTTTGTTTGTGTTGTGGACATGTGTATTATAAACTATGCTCAAATTTTACTGCACATCTTCTGAACTATGCTTTAAATTCATTTTGTTTATGTTGTGAACTATATGTATCATGAACCTATGTCTGATTTTAGCTTTACATACATTTATTTCTACGTTTCAAATTGCATTTAATTACATTTTATATATGGATGCTAATACAGATGTGGATGATTATCAATCATCGTCACATTTAGATTTAGACTCTGGCTCATATGAGGAGCAATTTGAAGCGTTATTGACCATTTATGCATGTATGGAGTTTAATGGATTTTTGATGGAGAAGCCTCGACCACAAAGGATTTTAAAATTAAGTGGTCATGATTGGGTGATTGAGGTTCTAGATGGTCACCCAAGTACATATTTTGATCTTTTTTGAATGAAAAAAGAGGCATTTATAAGCCTCTGTGAAGAAGTAAAAAAAGATTGTTAAAATTAAAACATTCTAGAAATGTAACAGTCCAAGAACTAGTAATATTTTTATTTGTGCTCTCTCGTAATGAATGATAAAGGATAGCTACGGATCGCTTTCAACACTCGTTAGACAATCTCTACATATTTTAAGAAAGTCATTTATGCGATTTGTTCTTTGGCAAAATATGTGACCGTCCCTTCATATGATGAAACTCCTTCAGAGATATCGATTAAGCCAAAGTATTATCCTTATTTCAAGATATGAATATATTCCTTCTTTCTACATTCAATTATAAGAAATTGTTTATTACTATTCTAATATTAATATGTTTACATATTTTTGAGTGATAAAACAGCATAGGTGCAACAGATAGTACTCATGTTCTAGCTTGTGTGTCACAAGATAATCAAATTCCATATCGTGAAAGAAAACTATGTCGTCTATGAATATAATGTGTGCTTGTTCTTTTGAGATGCATTCACATTTGTTATGAGCGGATGAGAAGTGAAAATGATTCAAGAATTTTCTTAGAATGCATTAGCAATCTGACAAACAAATTCAAATAATGTCACACGCAATAAAGTACTACTTAGTTGATTTTGGGTATACCAATATGTCGGATTTTCTTTCACCATATCGCGGAGAGTGCTATTATTTGCATAATGTGAAGGACAAAATCCTCCACTATAAGGTGCTAGAGAATTATTCAATTACTTGCATTCTTCTTTAAGGAATGTTATCGAACAGTGCTTTGGGGTATTGAAAAAAACAATTCCCAATTTTAAGTTCCCAATTTTAAGAGACATGCCTTAATATAGTTTGAAAAAACAAAAACATATTGCATGAAGAAGCAAAGCTTGAAGAAGATGACATGATTGCACATTATCAAAATACCATTTTAGTTAGTGTTAGCCTTGAGGACCTTCATCAAATGGCGGCAAGATTTTGAGATCAAATGGCCCAAACGTTGTGGAACAATCACATTTGGGAACATTAGTAGGATGTGTCCTGAAATTAATGTAATATTATATTATAACACCATTAGAATATATTTTGAGATTGGTGTATACATTATCAATATCACTGTAATATGTTGCACAATTATTGGTCCTTGTTTTTGGATGGTGATGACATATTAGAGTTCTTTCAATTTTTGGATAATTAAAGTTATTCGAGTGAAACTTTTGAATGGCGACCGACGGCTACCGACGGTTCAATGAGGGCCAACCAATATTTTAAATGTCGAATGTCGGATTCATGTCGGACGGCTAAAATCCACATATGATAACAAAAATCGGAGATATATCGGGGGACATGGACTAAATATCGGATTGATATATCGGGTGGTGTGCATATATGATATGTATAATATCATATTCTAAATATAATCTAACAATTCCTAAATTCAATATAAGCATACTTTATAAATTCTAGAGGCGACGCCGGCGAAGGGTGGATTTCGACGTCACAGGGAGGCAGTATTTGGGCTCTTCTTCTTCTTCTTCGTCTGCTCAGGGTTCTTCGGATGAATCACCGACCACCCTCTTTTCTTTTTTCTGACGACGGGATATCCTGTCGTCATTGGGTTCGGATGGGGTTCGGATTTCGGGGTGCAACGGGAGATGGACGACGGGGTACAAGATGAGGGTGGGGGGATGACGTCGTCGTTCACGAAAGGAGTGGTCGGTTCCCAAGTCCGTTGTAGTCCTAATTTTTCTCTTTTCTTTTTATCGGGTTCATAAGAAACTTTTAAACATGAGAACGGGTCACATAGGTTTGAGTTTTTATCACTAAACTCAAACTCGATAACAAAAAACAGATCTAAAAAAATGCCATATCGACCGATTTTTTAAGGCTAAAAATCAGCCGATATGCTCGATATGATTCTGATATTTCCGATTTGGCACTGAAAACCGACATACGAGTTAAAGACGCTCATATCGTGTCGCTCAAGCCCTCAAACCGACATGTTAGCCGACATGTAGGACATGTCGGCCGATATTTAAAACCTTGGGGCCAACCGAGGGCGGTGACCGGTAGGTGGCGACGGCGAGTGGCGGGAGGGAGTAAGATCGATGGTTGAGTGCAACTAATGATTGTTGGTTGATTGGTAATCTACGTGCTATGTAAATGGTCGAACTAGTTTGACCAAAAACTCCAAAATAGTATTTTCAAAACACTTCTGCAAAAAAATCTGTGGCATGGTGTTTTTCTATGAAAACACAAGAAAACAGCTTAGTTGCCGAACACATCCTTAATAAACAAATACAACAACTTTATGAATAAAGACTATACTTTTTGAATAAAAACATAAAAGACAGTAACTCTTGTCTTTTTGCCTACCCTTTCTCAACGACTATCTCTCCTCACCATCTATCTCTTTCTTTGTCCTCTCTTCAAATCCCTCAACAGTTTTACAAATAAAAAATGTTAAAAATAACAACTGCTTACCTAACTTTTTTTATTTCTTATAGATTGCACGTAGTAAATATTTTTTTATTTTTTCCTTTAACAAAGTCTTCATGAAATAAAAAGTAGAGAAGAAAAAATCAGAGTAGAGGCGACGGAGAGAAGAGGGACTGGAGAAGAGTAGGAAGAGGTAGGCGGGGGGCGATAAAGTTGATGTAGATGATGATAAAGAACGGAGAAGAAGAAAGATGTGGAGGAAGAAGGGCGAAGGAGGATAGGTGATATTGAGAGAGGCAACGACAGATGTGAAGGTGATGGTGGAAGAGGACGATGAGAGCTGAGAAGAGACATAAGAGAGGTTGAAGGTGAGAAAGTGGGAGAGAGATGACATAAACTAAAATATTCTGAAGCTACAAAGATGTTAGCACTACATGAAAACATTCCTCTTAGAGTAGCTATTAATACAAATAATAAAAACTCGGTTATAGCTATTTTGTACATTCAATGTACTATACGGAGAGAGAAATACATATAGTTGAACATAGTAAAATAAGAAAATTTTGTTGAAATTATTCATTTGGACGTTTCTCAAAAGCTAATTATAGGTTCTTTCCTTCGAAACAATAGGACTGTTATGCTCATTACTAAACTTGTTGAAAAGATCAAATAGAATCAAGGTCTATTTTTTTATCAGAGGTTGAATTGATCATTAGAAAAAGAATTAGGCAAAAACTTAGGATACATTCTGAGAAAATGAAACTTCTTTGGAAGAGAAACAAATGAAAAACTTTCATAAGAATTCTTGTAGAGACGACATGAAGTTTTCATTCTGTATATGCTAGATCATGAATTAGTAACTGTATCCAATCTCTAAAAAAGTCCCAATTGTTTCAAACTTTCTATTTTTTAATATGATATTAATGGAATCTTCATGAATAAGATCTAACCTTAACCCATGACATTTCCATAAGATTCCTCTTTCTTATTATTAAGCAAGCCCTCGAGGGTTTAGTTGATTCATGATTTATGTTTCATCTTTCTATTTCTAATGATTCTTTTGTGATCGAGAACGAAGTTTCTGACCATAGTTCTTGAATGAGTAGTTGAAAAGATTCTGGAGTATCCTCAGGGTTAGGTATTATTCCTCGAATGATCATAGCACCAAGTAATTCATGACGATCTCTAATATGATCAGATTTATAAGCATCTCTTGCAAAATATGAGCAACATCAAATCCTTCTATAGCCCAAACTTCCATTTCTCCTACTCGCCCCCTTGCTTGGCCCTTCCCTTAAGGGGTTGTTGTGCATTATGTCCACTCAAACATCCATGAATTTTATCAACTTGATGAATTAATTTTAGGATATAGGACTTGCTTGTTGTTGTTCAAAAGGAACTTCAGTTCTTCCATCAAGTATTCTGCTTTTCCCAGATACTCAGGTTCAAATAACCATGGATTTTTTGCTTGCTTACTGGCTTCATATAATTTAGAAAACACTAGTTTTCTCATAGTTTCTTGCTCATATCTCTCATCAAAAGGTGCTATCCTATAATGTCTCTTTAGCAGATCCCTCGTTAACCGGGGAGAACATTCAAACATCTGTCCCACATTCATTCGTGAGGGTACTCCTAATGGGTTGAAGACCATATCGATAGGTGTTTTTATCTTGCAAGTAGAGCTTATCATGTCAAGACAGAATTTTCGAAATCATACCTTTATTACCATGTCTTCCGGCTTATCCACTTTGATTTCACATTTCTATCAAATATATACTCGAATCCTTTCTGGTTTATAACTAGAACCTACCTTTTTTAGGACCCATGGCACATCAATAACTTAGCCTCTTCCACCTATGGGTAGTTTTGGGTAGTTTTGGAGAAGTTTCTTTTGTAGTGAATACCTGAATGCTAAGTATGGCTTATACTAATCTATCCTCAGGGCCATACGAGGATTCATTTGTTGCCTGAGGTATTAATTTACCTACTAAAATATCACCAACTTCTATCCAAGATCCAAGCATCACAAATCCGGTTCTATCTAAATTTCAGAGTAATTGAGCCTCTAAATGCGGTGTTTCCTTAGTGATTCTTTCGGGACCTTGACTTGTCACATGAATTTGAAATACGAGAGAGGTTGAAGATGAGAGGAGAGATGAAAGAGATCTTTGAATAGGCTATCAAGAATTAAGAATCTCTAATAATGATAAAAAAAATTATTAAGGGCATAACAATTAAACTGAAAACATTATGGATTAAACAATCTAATGTTTAAGCAAGGAAATTCAAAGCTAAGGCATAGATAACCTGAGCAATCACTGAATGTGATGTTTAAGTAATGAAATCCAAAGTTAAGGCATAAATTACCTGAGCAGTCACTGAAAAGCATACAGAGAGTACTTTTAAGATGCAGTTATAACAATGAAAAAGCTTAAGAACTTAGGAACTAAACATACCATAAATTTGAACCTTCTAGAGGTCCCCCAAGTGCTCCATATGTTCCTGGTTCAATCTCCGTATAGCACTGAAAATGTAAATGTTCATCCACCGGTAAGTATGAAATACTCATTAAGTTTTTTTTCACTTGTGAACAGAACACAAAGTGCAATAATAATTCTTTGGCCGGGTAACATACACAAGGGTTTAAATATCAGATATCAAGGAAATATTGGAGGGTCAAAATTCATATTGGATTGCGTATATCAAGGATATGTGGTAAATATCGGAACATCATAATGAATATTTGTATATATAGTAGAACGCATTAAAATATAATCTCAACATACTTAATGAAACATATGCATACAAAATGTAAATAATATATGTATAGAATCACTAATCAACATTGTAAAACAAATAGAAGTACAAATCAATGTTGCAACATTTCATCTTATTTTTTAGGCCAAAATGTCATTTGATATAATGAGAAAATCATGATGTCTTGCCAAAAAATTGTCAAACAAAGTATATTGTTTTGCGACAAGCAATATAAAAGGATATATCAACCAACATATCGAATGATATATCGGCCAAATCGAGGACATATCCCCCAAAATAGCCAAAAAGCGGTAAATAATATTTAGAGACCATATTGGTTGCGGCAAAGGCTGTCAAAGGATATATCGGGCGATATATTGAACTATATCGGGGATACTTAAAACAATGAACATACATAAATATCGTTTCAAGGGACTTACATCAATTGCTTCATGAATGTCAGGGGTACCTTTAGTTACATTTTCACCAATTCTTTGATATCCTCTGATCAATAAAATCACATTAGTTTGAGGGTGGAAGGATACTCAAAATAATGGAAGCTAATGTTAAAATAATATTAAAGAAACTGAAGAATATAATACCTGTATCCAGTTTCTGATGACATCTTAATCTTAAGTTTTTCTTCATAGGGGAGTTCAAAGAATTTACGAGTCACCTCTTTTTCTTCTTTG
>NC_033801.1:60965007-60967777 GCF_001876935.1 Asparagus officinalis
TCTTTTTTCAAGGGGGCAAAAAAACTGAATACCATCACTGTTGTTATCTGTTTGTGGCAAACATTCTCAAGTCAGTTGTATCTATCTGCGATGTATTGGCACCTATTTTAACAATTTTGGCTACATTTGATTGATTTGGACATGTCAGACACCAGTGGCATATGAATCCAGTGAGTTCAACACAATCTTTTCAATCCCGGTCATAATGCATCACAATCCCAAATCTTCGGTTTAGCTCAAGACAATAAAACTTAGCATGAACTGAGTGAGATACAGATAGACATGACACAAATATATGGTTACAGAAAATTTCACCCAAAAAAAGCCTTATCTCTATCAGGTCCTTTCTTTTTCAAAATCTTCAATTCTTCCTTACATTGTGGAACATCACCCCCAGTTATCTCGCTGGAATTACAAAATGATCTCACTAAATAAAAAAGTCATGCCTAGTAGAGGTGGAAGGTGCTCTGGTGAGATCCTCATGGACAGAAAAAAGATTGCAATCTGTATGATAATAATCAAGTGACTTCACTTCTTCAGTCCGAACAAGAGAAATCTATTACACAAAATGGATCTCTTCTATTTTTAGTCAGATTTTCCATGCAGAACATCAAACGGATTAAAAGGGGGAAGTGACCCTTGACACACAACAAATGAGGACTTATATATCACTTAGTTTAGGCTCCTAGTCCTAGAATATGGTCCCTTGGGCAAATATACAACAAACATCATTCCCAAATAACATTTTATTATTATGAATAACTCGTATATAGACATAAGTGAAAATAAAGACTCAAACAAAGTATTGAATAGTTTTGCTTACATGAAAGTAAATACATTAACCTGAATGCATAAAAAAGATCACATCCAACTTTTGAAGGTAAAATTAATGCCTCAGAATTTTGCAACCAATCTGACCCTCATTATTTATCAAGTGTGTAATAAACTCCAGAAGTTTGTCCAAAGCGCATGCTAAAAAATTATGTGATTGCATGAGTTATAACACTATGCCATGCATAAATAGTACAAGATCATTTATTAACTATTGCTTCCCGGTGTGAGCCAAAAAACTTGGCAGAATACTCTTCATCATCTTTCTATATAAAAGAACTAACCTCCAAAGGTTGCTTCATTTCCTTTGTGATATTCTTTTATAATACTAATAATTTCGACGTACCAACATTCTTAAATGCTTCATGTTAGCTTCTTGGATCCTCCAAATTCCTGAACTCTTTTTAGTTCCATTATCCACAACGTTGTTCCCACAGTAATTCCTCCATCAAGGTTCTTCTAGCATAGCTCACTGATAATAATCATTAGAGATTTAAGAGAAGCATATAATTATTCCTTGATCTAAAGGTCACGATAAATTTAGCTTTCTACCTAAAGCAATAGCATGATTTCTTAGTTATTACCCTCCTAGACTAACTAATGGATCCCATTCTGGCATTTGTTTAACGCAGCCTATCAAACAAAAACAGTTTAGCTGACTGAAGAAGAAAGAAAGCCCAACAAACAGATTAGAGAGGTTATTCAAAAAACTATCAATCTTCTTTTTTTTTTTTATTACTAGGGAACCTTGGACTGTTAGCAGGTTACCTAGGGGGAACCCCGCGTTCAAGAAACTCACATGGAGCACCTCAGGCAAGGGGACTTTGCCTTAATACCAGGGGCCCATTCCCAGAATGGCCTGGGCATCTTATGCGGCCTAGTGCCGCCCATAACTGGAATTCCCTTTCCCAGCACAAGACAATCCAAGTAAACCCCGGGCCTTGGTAACCACCCTCCCTACCAAGGCCAGGGTGAAATTGGGGGACTTCGAACTCAGGACCGCGGGGCATAAGACCCCTAAGGATTCCCTTCAAAGGCCAGTCCACTGAGCCCACCCTCGGGTGGTATCAATGTTCAATTTACCTATTTCAGAAACATTTTGTGGAACACATTTCAAGCTAGCTGTTTTAGTCACTTCTGCCTCTGACGAAGTATGGAGAGCTATATTTACAAATATGGTAAGATACTAGTCAAGGAAATATTCATGAACCACTGAACCTAAGACATTCAGGAATCACATCATTAAGAACACCCACATTTTCTGAATCTTCCGTCTAATGCAACATGCACCAAAATAATAAAATCAAGCTAAGGGATAACATTAAATGCCCAAAAATTAAGAGCAAGGATTAAACATGTGAGCTAACACCATGCAAATTAACAATTGTACTTAATACTAAGTAAACCATTATGTAGATGCAGGTTTAACCATCATATGGCAACAGCAGAATAAAATTATTTTCTAAATGGTTGCATTTTACAGTAAGTAACACCTGAATATTCTGTATATTAAGTTGCATTCAATATTACTAATGAAAGCACGTTAACTGACAGTACCACATAAAAGAAACCAGCCCCTTTGCAAGCCTCGTCCAACTGTCTCACAACTTTAAGTACCCCTTCATCTTCGGCCATCTTGGGATCATTAAATTTCTCTAGAAGAGGACTGACATCTGAGGGGCGAGAGATTTATTAGTAATAAGCGGAAGTGTATTAGAACCTGACTTTAATATAATAGTATGCAAAAGCATAAGCATATATATATGAAATCCAAATTCTTCTGTGTGCATAATATAGTCATATATAAATAAATAAATAAGAAAGGAAAATTGATTCCATCTCCTGCACATTTTCAATCATGTGTTGTCACTCAAATTGACTAGTCAAAATTTAAAAAAGCCCTAATTCTATAATCTATCGTATTTAAGAACTACTTTTT
>NC_033801.1:60968305-61055805 GCF_001876935.1 Asparagus officinalis
AATCTTCTTCAATCTCTCTCAATTTTTTAAACATGTTTATTTTTTGAACTACTAATTTATCTGTTTTTATGAAAGGTAGACAAATACGTAGAAGCTAGATAGAAACATATGATAGAGATATGCATTCATATGAAAAGTGGATATATTATCTAAAGGTAAAATAAATTATATAAATATCAGATAACAACATATAAAAAATGAACCAATTATGCAGATTTATAGAAAAACAGATAGAAACATCTGAAAGGAGGTCAAACATATGAAAATTGGATATATTATATAAAGGTAAAATAAATTATATAAAAATCAAATAGAAACATATGGAAAATGAATTGATTATATAAAGATAGAAAGATTTGTAGAAAACTAGATAGAAACGTCTGAAGGGATGTACAACTGTACAAACATATGAAAGGTGGACATATTATATAAACATCTGAAAGGAATTGATGCATCAAATACATAAAAATTTCCGCTATTATTTTGGTTTTAGGTAACATGTCCTCAACCAGATCAGAGTTGAAAATTCCATTCATCTCGCCACAAGAAGAAAAAAAAAACCCACCAACGTACAATCAAGTTCGAGATCAATTATTTCCTTTTTTTTCTCCAAAAATATATAATAACAATATAAGTCTTTTTGTATTTAACTACTTATATTCATAGTGACCCGAAACATATGATTCAAAGATATGTAAATAGTCCCTGAAAATGCCTATATAGCTTTGAAATATCTGTTTTTCACTTCAGTTTCTTTTCGGCTACTTAGCTCAGTTGAGGAAGGAGGATCGCAACAACTATGAACTAGAGGCTCTAGAATGAGTGGGCTTACACACGCTAGGCCTTCACTGAATTCCAACATCCGTCTTTTGATGAATAGTGTAAGTTCCAATTTTATGCCTCATATAATGCTAGTTTTATTAGGGATTAGATAACCTACAATTGAACACAACAGTATAGACATGTCAACTATATGTATGTTTCAAGTTATATTCTTTGGCTAATTAGCGTAATAAAGGAAGAAGAGACAAAGATAACCAGAAGTGGGTCTATGGGCACAAGGCTCACATTGAACTTCAACATCATTTTTATAAATACTGTAAATTGTGATTTAATGCCTTGTCTAATGCTTCCCTCATTATGTTTCATGATTGAATAATAGGGTAAATTACAGAAACATCGCTCTACGGTTATAGAAATAACACAGAATCCCCCTAAGGTCTCAAAAGTGACACTTTATACGGTCCACTTCGACTTTTAGTCGAATAACCATCTTTATATGTATACAGTCATCAAATTTCAATATAATAATCGTACACATCTTATATAGGCATAGAGGTCACTAACAAGTTTCATTACAATATTTCTAGGAATCATGCAAACATTAGGGGTTTCTGTAATTTACCTTGAATAACATCAAACCCTAGTATTTACAGCTATAATCAGTTCAAATTAAATGAGAAGGATGCCAAAAGATAACCCAATTGAGATCAGCTGAAGCACATAAGATCACAATCATCTAACAAAGATGTTCATTTGTGATCCTCAGATCGTACTATTAAATTTCAGGAAAAAGAAAAGGAAAATTGCAGAAATAATTGATTCAGATCGAGATTTGATACCTATTAAGGGAATGGACTCGAAATCTGAGCCCATTGCAGCTGCTGCAGCAAAGAGACGTGATGGAGAAATGATAGGGTTTCGAGACGTAGGGGGTTTATTTTTGTTTGGTAGCGGGAGCCTTGCTACTTATTAACAGCTTTCCTTTATTATTCCTAACTTGGTAAATGTCATAATACCCCTCAATAAGTTTCAGCTATTAAATATAGCCCCCGAAAAGGTTTGGAAATGTCATGTAACCTTCGAAACTTTTTTCAGATAAACCCACAAATAATTAGGGGTTATTTGAAAATAGATTTAAATAAATGCAATTTTTTTTAAGGTTAAGTGCTATTTCCAAACTTTTTGAGGATTATCAGCAAAACTTTTAAAATTTACTATCTAGGGTGATTCGAATATGAAGGTGATGCATTTTGTTGTTACTATTTAGGTTATTGTACTTGTAAGAATTGATTATGGTAGAAACCATACCTTTAGAGTTTTTTTTGGATTTTTACAAATGGAGCGAAAATACCGCTTTTATTAGTACGTGGCCAGCTGTCATGAGGTGACAAATGTTGGCTCGTGATTGATAAGGCATATAACATGCAGTACTCCAGACAGTTGATGCATTCAATTTTATTACTTTTTTACCTTTTCTAATTTCATGTACATTATGTAATACCCTTTCTCCTATTCTAAAAACAAGTGCATATCGGCTTCTATTTGTTTGCACTTCATCCACCAAGGGTGACCTGGATGGTTGGGAGGTTCCAATGTAGCTCTCATAGTCTTGGGTTGAATTACATGCTAGGTTACCCCCAAAAAATTTTGTTTGCTCTTCCTTCTATTTGGTATTTGTAAACGAGTCATGATTTGAACACTACTCGTACATTGTTACTACCAAACTTCTAGTTTTCATCTAACTCTTAACACTTGGCAGTTCAATTACAATATAAGAGAAGTGAAACTTGATTCCTTTTCCCGTCAAATTTTGAAGAAATCATGTTAAGTTTTCTTTCCTCTTGAAAATGTGTACCTTTTTCCTTTAAGCTACAAAGACGACACATCTCAGGATCTAAGTAATAGAATGAACTCTCTAACTTGAATGCAGGAACAAAAGACCAAAACATCTGATTCGAAATTAGAAGTCTCTGTATGTAATAAAGTTGGATTTCAAATAGTTAACTACATGCTCCCTCAAATACTACAGCCTCGTTAGTTTTCTCCATGCAAAAGTCCAATGGCTCTACACATGTATCGAAATTTTGCCTGTGTACATAACAACACTATGATCAACCATGAAAAAAATGAAGGTAAATTTCACTAAGCCAAATCATAAACTTTGAGATGTTCTGCACAAAACTACCATGAACCAAAACTATCATGAACGTTTTCTCTAAATTACCATAAACGCCAACAATTTTGACAATATGCTTCACATGTGACATGTTTTGGACAATTTCACCCTTGTATACTTTATATATCATTATATTTGTTGGATCTGAGATACAAGCCTAAAGGGAAGGGGATGAATAGGGTTGCTACCTTTGTTGCTAAAAAAACACAAAATATGTAGCAGAATAAATAAAATAAAAGTGAAAAACAACCAATCAAGGACACACAAGATTTTTGTGGTTCGGATAACAATCATATCCTCATTCTTCCTTCTTATGAATGAGCTTCTTCACTATGTCAAGAGTTCTCCTGAATCACATCCTGAATCAGTAGTCTCACAAAGACTACAGCTTGGAATCTACCTGAAACTAGTCATCTAATATAGCTCTTTACAATGAATAAACATTTAGCCCTAGCTAATCTTAACCACCAGTTAACACCAGCTTGGGTATGCCCTAAAAATAAGTTTGAAACACAATTAAACGTAGAAAATATGAAAGATCTTACAATCATTTTAATAAACAAATTGTCATTCGATAAATCTAAGCATATCACTAGGAAAAATTGTATAGATGATGAATCTAAGGGCAACTCTTCATGCTGAAATAACCCAGCGATGTTGTGCATGATGAGAAAGAGTTTGTCGAAGCTCAAGGTGTCAAAATCTTCAATGAAATCTCTTCTCAAATTAAAACCCTATAACTCTACCTTCTCTCTATCTCTTTCACTATTATATAGCCTTCAATGGATCACAAAAGAGATACCCTGAACGTGGTGGAGTTTTGAGATAAAAAAGAATGACGAACGACTGTGTTTAAAACATCAAATCTATAATCATCCAACTTTATAATCGATGGTTTCTCATGACCATCAATGGGTCCTTGAGCACCATCGTTTGGTTCGATGGTTGAAATTCGCTGTTGAGCTTACTTTCATTTTGTTTTGCCTCGTACACGTCTTATACCTGTATTCACATGTACTATATCATCTCAAACAATTATTAGTACCAAATGAGAGTTTGTTATTAATCAAATAAGATCTATTATATAGACTACATCCTAACAATCTCCCCTTTTTGGTAATAACAAACTTGATATTTAAAATACCTAAATATATGCATATTTGAGATACATAAATAGAAACAATAAGCAAAATGCACCCTCATATAAAAGAAAAAAAATTTCAATGTTCCCTCTACATTTATTCTTTCATGAAAAGTGTAATCAAGCACAAGTATTGTAAAACTCCCCCTAAAACAGTGCATCAAATGTTTAAAAAAATTTTGAGAAATCAAACATCATGAAACCACTTAGACAAAAACTCCACTCATGCAAAGATCATTAAATTTTCAAAATTCACACAAATTCTCCCCCTTTTGTTATTAGAAAAAGTTAAAAAACACACCAATGGTTACACTTTATACTCAGGAAATTTAAATAAAAATCATTTAAAGGTGTAAGGAAGAGAATTACATACTGGTTCACATAAAAAATTTATATAAAAATAGTACAATAGATTAAAATCTAATCATGAACCACTTGAATACGAGAGAAATAACATCAAAAATCACACACAACATGATTAAGTATCATTGTTAAGTATGTAAAAGAAATAGTAAAAAAGAATTATACTAGTTTATTGGAAAAATTTAGATTTATCAAAGAGAATATTGAGCAATAATAAGATTTTGAACTATCTCAATATTAGAAATTAATGACCAAAGTGTCACGCTATCACCTCAACCGTACAGGATTTAGGAGGAAGAACGATAGTATTTGGTGGGCGGTTCACACCATCTCTAAATATGAAAACATTCAGTATAAGATGGCTACCCTTTGAGATATGCATAAACATAATCCACGAGTGTGGATCTTTGACCATTTTTTAACAAATACACTCAAATTTTCATGGATTTCATAAGAGTGTTGATCCTTTATCATCTTTTAACGAATACACTCTTTTGTTTGACATAAGTTCTTGCATAAATGCACATTTATACATATAAAGAATAAATGTGTGCATTATTCAAGTAGTAAACAAGGCCAAAAACTCTTGAAATACTCCAAAAATATTTTATAAATAAAATATAAAAAGTTTTACCATTATTTCATATTACAAAATATAATAAGTATAAAACTAGGTGTGTGAAATTGTAACGTGAAATATCTTGTGAAATAATGTGCCAAGTAATCATATTTCTATCATGGTGTGAAAAAATACATAAATATAAATTTGAAAACCATATGTAATCTGTGTGATGTAATCAAGCCTATATACCATATGATAATATCATCTGAATCAATCTTGTAAAAGCATATACATAAGCATGTCCAAAGTTTTTTTAATTTATTTTTCAAAGAAAATGAAAGAAAAAGAGAATTTTTTGTTTTGTTTTTGATAAAAAATGAAAAAGAGAAAACAAAACCTTAAAACAACCATAAAAGGAAAATGAAAAGTAAAAAAATCAAGAAAAATTAAGAAAATCAAGAAATATAAGAAAAAAATATAAAGAAAAAATAAAGGAAAAAAAAGAAAATTATGTGCATGCAACAGGAAAGGTGAGCATGGAGATATATGAAACTAAGCTGATTATTTAACAACCGAAATGCAAATAAAGATTTAGTATAGACAAAGTATCTCAAGCATCACCAAAGAATATACATGTCCAAAATAAAAAGAAAATCTAAAAAGAATAAAGAAAACTCAACCTTCAGAGATTAAGATGCTATCTTTCTGTCATCTCCTTCATCTCCCTGCATTTGCTCATCATGATCATCTCCTCCATTAGCATCATGTGAAGGGAATGGATGAGGAGCTCCTGAAGGCTGTGTTGCTCCAGTAAAGAAGTCACCATATACTAATGGCGTGCCGAGAGATGAATCTAACTGATGAAGAGCTCCCATGATATATTGTAGTGATGCATCATAGTAGGTGTGCTACAACATTATATCACCCTCATCAATGTCATATCTCTCATCATCAACTCCATACTCTCTCCTAGAGACGCAGAGTCCATTGAGAAGATTCGGAGAATCTAGGGCCTGTGAAGCAGAAGGCTATGATTGCCCGACAGTAGTGTCACCTTTCCTCCTAGCTAAGCTTTTCCTAGCAGTCTTAGCCAAAAGTGTAGCTCTCCCATTTTCATTTATATTATTAGTGTAAAAGGAAATCGACTGGTCTTGATATATCCAAGTGATGAGAAATAGATAAACCAGCCGAGTCTCCTATTTGGTCTTCTTCGCAACAACCTCCCTAGCAGGAGTGGCAACCATAGACATCTAAGTAAATATAACTTGAGCTGGATCAAAAGGTTTACCACTGGCAAGCCAATATAGCAAGACAACATCCTGGATGATATGTGTGGTATAGGCAACAGTGGAATAAAGATTAAACTTGAGAAAGAGATTGAGGAGGATAAACTCAAGCTTTAAATATCCCGAGGTGAAGACACTGGAGTGTAACTTATCACGGAGAAACTCCACCTTCCGGTTGTAGCCATCAGAACCTATTGTAAAGCCCATAGATTAGTCAAACATATCTTAGATACCTCTAGGTGGGTTTGGAAGATTAAGGACTCTTCAAATGTAGGAAGCGCTAATCTTGATCTTCTTCCCTCTCATTTAAGTAACAATACCATTAAACTCGTGCTCTTTGTTGAAATACATATAAAACTCGCTCATAACGGTGACATTTGCTCTCTCTCACATCCTTTATCCATCATAGATCTTATCGCCGCTCTATTCTGTATCTCTATGATATTGGCATACTCCTCCAAAATTTATGAATCACCTCCTATCTGGAATACAAAGAGAAGTTTCTCATACTTCTCTTGTGTGGCTCTCGAAAGTTGATCACCTCTTATACTTTTGTGTTTAGACATTCCCTTAATGATGATTCAAATGAGTTTAGATCAATAAAACAAGATGATAAGCTCCTCAACTCATTAGATCATAGCAACAAATCAAGTAAATCACAGAGAGGATAAATAAATTTAGAGAGAAAAGGGGTAAAAATAAAAAATAACGAAAACCCCCTTTTACTGCCATTGATGGTTCACAATAAATGACTAGGGTTTGACCATAGATGGTAAACCTCAAAATATTTTTTAAATAAAAAGAAAAAGAAAAATAAAGAAGACAAATATATAATAAATATGATACAGTTGGATTAAGAGAAAATACCTGAGATAAGAACTTACGCATATAAGGAGATAAAAAAATAATTAACCTATATCTCCTTATTTTCATCTTAGATCAATGATTAAATTATCAATCTAGCACTCTTTGGTCAACTCCTGTATGTTGCCTCGATAATCGACCTTCCTGCAGCCTTACGGAAAAGCAAAAAAGTATAGCCTAGATATCCATATAAGTCCATATTGGTTAAGAATTATGCATTTAACTACTCAAATTTGCTTGACTGTTTTAACTCTGTATCACATTTGACATTTTTTTGAAACATGATCCATTCTACCACATATATAACACATAGTAGATGATGCATGAGAATTAGTGTAAGGCAATTTGTCACGCCCCGCTTCTCAAAATACTAGAGAATCGAAACATGAACAAGCCCACGACGTATTAGATTGAGGAGAACAAATAAAAATAAATATTTCTTCTTAACCTAATATGCTAAGCGTCAAACAATATACAATGCGAAGGCACATGTCCCTGGTCACAGATAGCGAGAATATAATAAACAACTCAGAACAGAATATATCCATATCACAAGTGAATATCATCCAAGACATAATATTCGGGTCAACATGCCCTTGTACATGACTGAACAACTGAATACTGAAGAAATATAAAATACATCGTTCAACGGGAAAGGAAAGTACTACAAAAGCAACTATGACCATTAACTAAGAAAAGATAACTGAGCTTCGGCCTATTCTTCAACTCTGTCTGCAAGGCACTCCTGCTGAGAATATCCTTAGTATTTATCATTCCTGCCAAAAGTTATCTATCATCATGCAAGGGAACAAAACCAATCTAATAGAAGTCTAGATATTACAAGAATGTCAGGGAAAGATAATCTTTCCATGACTAGTGTTTGACACCGACTCGAATCATCCCTAAGTCCCCTTGGTATTTTATGTATGACTCTTAAGGTGTCAACCTGTGCTCTGATACCACTTTGTAACGCCCCTCAGGGAGATACATAAAAATTTGGGCATGACCTATCTGTAATAAGAATGGTCGACCTGCTAAATCTTTATGCACATCACAATATAGATATACTGAAGGGCGAAAAATAAGATAGTGGAGATGTATATGCAATACTCAGGATCATGAGGTTGACAACAGAGTCCATAAAATACCAAAATAGAAGAACACTAAAGGGAACTACAAAATATTACAATAATAGCAGTGGCTACAACATTAGTACATGTTTTATAAATAAAAAATACAACAAAAGTGAACATAAATTAACTCCTACTAAGAGTTTCCTCTGGAGCTAATCTTCAACTTTAGGGTCTACAATCCCCTTATCCTTGCCAGTAGTATGACCTGTGAGTGGATTTAGAAATAATAGGGGTGAGCCTACGGCCCAATAGGTAACCATAAAAATCTCGGGCATAATACAAGGGAACGAATAAAAATGATAGATATAGATATCAAACTTGAACAAAGGGATCTCAATATTAAGTTGCCATTCTTATATTGTAATCATTGACCGAAATAAAATATTATGTAAAGATGAATAATCAATGTCTAATATTCAGGATTTCAAAATCCCCAATCATAGATAATCAATAAACCGCGCATGCCTTTATACACCCACCGGTGAGCATCCTCACATAGTGTATTGTCCCCACCAGGACACATTACTATTACTACCCACCGGTGGAGCTTGCTTCACGCATGGCATAATCCATGAATATCGACTATCAGTTACTGTTCGCGTGGAAAACTGTTTTCTTTTTCATTGATATGATTGTCATCTTGGGTTACAAAGATCCGGTCTTTTATAGATCCGGTTACAACTAAATCAAAGAAAAAAAAATAAAAATTACAACTTTCCTCTTGTGAACAAATCGCAAGCTCCTGTTTTGCGGTTGCTTGCTCGTGTGGGTTCTTTGCCAACGCCGGGGTTAATCCGTGGACCACCGCGCGATCTAGATCCGGTCGGATCTACACGAGTATGCGGGTATTATTCCATGAAGGGAATAATAGCCGGGAGGAATTAATCCACCAAGGGAATAATCGCTCAGATCTCGAGATCTAAGACCAAGCTTAGATCTGGAGTGTAGTCTCGTGTAGATCTCAGATCTGTTCTTTCTTCCTCTCGAGATCCTGCCTTTTCTGACGTGGATGGTCGCCGAGGATCAGATCTGAATGTGCAAGTCTTCTGGTCTTCAAGCTCCGAGTTCACTCTTCAATCCGGCAGAGTTTCGGCTCTTGAAAGTTCGACCTCTGAAAATGAACATCTCTAGGCCTATTTATAGGCTCTCAGGACAGTGGCTGCAAAAAGGGAAATGTCGGCCACCTCTGGCCACTGTCGGCCTTTGTGTAGGGCTTCCTTCTCAGCTTCATATCCTCGTTAAGGAGTTGTTATCAGGGGATGACCCTGAGAAGATCATCATCAGCGTAGAAGTCCGCTCTTATTTCTCCTCCCTGACTGTTATAATTGGCAAACTCCTCCACGACGGACTTTCTCTTCGCCAATTTAAGCCCTACCTCGATTCCAAGATAAACTTGATTAGGGACATAGGATGTCCGGATCTAGCGACGGCTATGGTTGATGACCTTGATCGCTTAGAGCGTGAGCTTCAGATGTTTCATGAGCTCCGGGATACAGGTGCCTCTTCATTCGTTGCTGCCGAGTTGGATGCTCGCTTACAGACATGGCGCAGTACTCGGATGGTTGCTGAGCTCGAGATTCAGGTGCAGCGGGACCGCATAGATCGAGTTGAGGCTGATTTCGCCACTAGATCTTCTTTCCTCGAGGAGCTTGATTCTCAGATAGATCAGCTCCGACGAGAACTCCGTGAGAAGGAAGACACAAAGATGCAGAATCAGCAAGCAAATGCTGCTTTATCTGATGAGCTGAAGTCCTTGAAGCAGAGACTGGCTGAGACAGAGGAGGATGCTGTGAGGACTTTAGCTGCGAACGAAGAGTCTGTTAGAGCTGAGTTGCAGGAGGAGCTTAGACGCTCTTATGACGAGAAGTTATCTGAATTCAGTCAGCAGATTCTTAGCCATGGGCTTGATGTATGATTTTATTTGCTGAAAACCTTGACATTTGATTCTCTTTAGTGGAATTGGTTTTTATCTTTATCTTTATTATGATTCCTCATCACGTTTGAAATGATTGACCATAATACTCATAGGATTTTTGGCAAACCCCCAGCCTTCAACGGGTTTGATTAGCCTTTACCGACTACCGTTTGAGTCGGGCTAGCATGCGGATTATCGGAATCCGTTCCGCATGTAACGTTGTGCTAAGGGAATGAACTCCCTTAGACTTCGTGCTATGATGTCGAATACATAGACTTCGCCATTGTTACGGGAATAGGCTACCCGGCGACACGTGTTAGGTGTTGACTTTAGGATTTTTTGGCTAACCCCCAGCCTTCAACGGGTTTGATTAGCCTTTACCGACTACCGTTTGAGTCGGGCTAGCATGCGGATTGTCGGAATCCGTTCCGCATGTAACGTTGTGCTAAGGGAATGAACTCCCTTAGACTTCGTGCTATGATGTCGAATACATAGACTTCGCCATTGTTACGGGAATAGGCTACCCGGCGACACGTGTTAGGTGTTGACTTTAGGATTTTTGGCTAACCCCCAGCCTTCAACGGGTTTGATTAGCCTTTACCGACTACCGTTTGAGTCGGGCTAGCATGCGGATTGTCGGAATCCGTTCCGCATGTAACGTTGTGCTAAGGGAATGAACTCCCTTAGACTTCGTGCTATGATGTCGAATACATAGACTTCGCCATTGTTACGGGAATAGGCTACCCGGCGACACGTGTTAGGTGTTGACTTTAGGATTTTTGGCTAACCCCCAGCCTTCAACGGGTTTGATTAGCCTTTACCGACTACCGTTTGAGTCGGGCTAGCATGCGGATTGTCTAACTCCGTTCGCATGTAACGTTGTGCTAAGAGAATGAATTCTCTTAGACTTCGTGCTATGATGTCGAATACATAGACTTCGCCATTGTTACGGGAATAGGCTACCCGGCAACACGTGTTAGGTGTTGACTTTATCCCTACTTAGGTTTCGGGATAAAATACCCCAGACTGGTCTTCTGGTGTCTTTTTCTACGGCGAAAGACTAAACCGGCGACGCGTGTTAGGCGTCGGCATATCCCTTCTTAGGATTCAGGATGACATTCCCCATGCGTGTAAGGCATGGATTTTGGTGTTATTAATGACGACCTGCCACAATGTTGAATATGTGGACGGGTGTTCTTTTTAACGGTTAAGAACTAACCGGCAGCGCAGGTTAAGCGCAGACTTATCCTTGCTTAGGTTTCAGGATAAAATACCCCAGAATCAGACTCTGGTGTCTTTTTGTGCGGAAAAAGACTAAACCGGCAGCGCGTGTTAGGCGCAGACTTATCCCTGCTTAGGATTCGGGATAAACTTCCTAGGATGAATCCTAGATTGATAGATTCTTAGAAAAGGTTGGTGCGGGAAAGGAAGAATTTTATATTCTATTTCCCGGTCTTCTTTTAGGGTGAAGGCGAACCCAACAGACAAGGAAGGAAGAATTTTATATTCTATTCCCTGATTCTGGAAAGGAAGAATTTTATATTCTATTTCCAGCGAAGAAGAAACTAGAAGTGGGGTGTCCACTCCGAGAATCTGGAAAATTTAGATAAACTTGCCTTTTATAGGATGAGTTATCTAAACTGAAAATGGGTCCTTCGTTTATCGAAGTGGTATTTTCAACTCCGGTTATAACCATGAACAAGGTTTAACCAAAGAGAAAAAGGGAAGGAGTTCTTTCGTTTATCGAAAAGGGACTCCGAACTGAAAGTGGACCTCTTGTTCATGGAAAGAATCAAGAGGGCCAGAAAAACATTTTTGGTGGACTCACTGTCAATTGAAATTGATCAGTGAGGGATTTTGGTGGTGACAATGATTTTGGGTTATCCTCTAGAATATTAAGTGTAATATTCTTCGAGGAACTTCCCGGTAAATGAGTTATCCTGAATGTACTAGGGATAGTACTTTTTCAGGAACTTCCCATTTATTGGCATTAATTGCCTGGCGCCCTCTTGAGTAATCAGGCGATATGCGCCGTTTGAATAGACTGTGTCTATTACAAACGGTCCTTCCCATTTGGGTTCGAATTTACCTTTCTTCTTGGAGGTGAGAATTATTGGTCGGCGAGCAGCGAGGACCAGATCTCCTTCCTTGAAGCTTCTCTGTCGGACTCTTTTGTTAAAAGCCCTTGACATCCTGGCTTGGTAAAACTCGATGTGTTGTTGAGCCTCCAAACGCTTTTCATCCAGCCTCTCGAGCTCTTCGAGACGCTTCTGATGTTGTTCCTCCGTCGTCATCTCCGTTGCGAGGGCGATCCGAAGGGACGGAATCTGAATTTCCAGCGGTAGCACAGCTTCACATCCGTATACCAGCGAATACGGGGTAGCTCCCGTAGGCGTGCGTATGGTGGTGCGATAAGCCCAGAGTGCTTCACCGAGTTTATCGTCCCAGTCTCGTTTATTGGTCTTCACGAGCTTTGACAAGATCTTGATGATCGTCTTGTTAAACGCCTCCGCTAATCCATTCGCGGCGGGGTAGTAAGCTGTCGACGAAACATCTTCGATTTTGAACTTGTCGCAGAATCTGACGAAGGCATTGCTTATGAACTGTGGACCGTTGTCATGAATGATCCTTCTTGGCACGCCGTGTCGGTAAATGACATGATGCTTGATGAAATTGATGACGTTGTTCGTCTTCACTTCTCTAAGCGGAATCGCTTCAGCCCACTTTGAGAAATAATCTGTGATCGCGAGGATGAACCGATCACCTTTGACTGAAGGGGGAAAAATAGGACCGACTATGTCCATGCCCCAAGTCTCGAACGGCCAAGACGTGGTTGACGTGTGCAACTGCTCTGGCGGTTGATGCATATAATTCGCATGTATCTGGCAAGCGTGGCATTCTCGTGCGTATTCGATTGCGTCACGAACCATCGTTGGCCAGAAATATCCCATCCTCCTGATGCGATCATACAGTTTAGGACCGGGCTGATGCGCACCACATTCTCCTTCGTGTGCTTCCTTAAGAACTTCCTTTGCTTCTCTGTTCGAAAGGCATCGGAGCAAAAGACCGTCGTACCCTCTACGGTATAACGTATGGGTCTCGGTATTATAGAAGAATCTTGGAGCTCTTCGGCGGATTGATTCCTTTTCTTTTACATCCTCTGGCAAGATACCATATTGGACGTAGTCGATGATAGGAAAACGCCAATCTCGGGACTCAGACCCAATTTGAGTTGAATTCACCTCTTTGGCGTTCACGTTTCTATCCTCTTCTTCTTCAATCTCCGTACTGTATATGGGTACGCAGAGTTGATGCGTCCGTACTGTGACTAACAGCTCAGCTTCGGGAGGCTGTGCCAGTGATACTGCTAGTGCCGCCAGTGCGTCTGCATAAGCGTTCTGGAGACGAGGGATGTATTCAATAAAGAATTCTTCGAAAGATTCTGCCATTTTGATGGCTTCCTGGTGGTACGGGATCAGGTCTTGATTCCTGACTTCATACTCACCGCGAACTTGGTTGACTATCAATTGCGAATCTCCAAAAGCTTCGAGATATTCGACCCCCAGCTCTTTGGCGAAACTGAGTCCAATGAGAAGCGCGTTGTATTCGGCAACATTATTGGAGCACGGACTAGTCAACGAATAAGCCCGAGGCATCACGTGCTTTCCAGGGGAGATTAAGACGACTCCAACTCCAGAGGAAACTGTAGGACATCCCGGGGTTATTACTCTATTAACTGCCCTTGAGGCACCATCGAAGTATAATTGCCATACTTGTTGGTGTGATGTGGTGTTAACCTCGTGGGTTTCATCCGGCAAGTCATCATATACTTCTGCCGTATCTGTGGTCGGGTTTGCCGCCAAAAGGTCACAAATCGCCTGTCCTTTTATCGACTTCTGCTGCTTGAAGTGCAAATCGTATTGGGACAAGAGAAGGGCCCACTTCGCTAGCCGCCAATTCATAGAGGCCGGTTGCGTCATAAACACCCGTACTGGATTAACGTTGGAGATAACGTAGATCGTCTGTCCCACCAGGTAATGCCGCATCTTTTGCATCGCAAATACCAATGCAAGGCATTCTTTCTCAATCATCGGATATCGAGACTCAGCGCCTACCAAGGTCCGACTGAGGTAATAAACTGCCTGTTCGTGACCGTTATCATCGTCTTGCGCTAGTAAGGCACTTATCGAGTGGTTCATCGCCTTGAGATAAATCAAGAACGGTTTACCAGATTTCGGTGCAACGAGAACAGGAGGGTTCGCCAGATATGTTTTGATATCTTCGAACGCTTTTTGGCAGGCATCATCCCAGATGAATGATACTCCTTTCTTGTTCAGCTTAGAGAACGGTTGGCACTTCCCAGAAAGATTTGAGATGAAACGCCGGATATAAGCTAAACGCCCTTGCAATCCTCTGAGTTCTCTCAGATTCCTCGGGGGCTGCAATTCATGTATCGCCTTCACCTTATCAGGATCGATATGTATACCCTTAGTGGTGACGACGAACCCAAGAAATTTTCCGCTGGACATTCCAAGAAATGATTTAGTGGGGTTCATCTTCAACTGATGACTCCTCATGAGATCGAACATTGTCTTCAAATCCTTGATGTGATCTTCCTTGTTGCGGCTTTTCACAACCAAATCATCAACGTAGCATTCGACTGTTTTCCTGAGATGTTCTTGGAAAATCTTAGTCATCGCTCGCTGGTATGTGGCACCGGCATTCTTCAGACCGAAAGGCATCACCGTATAGCAGAAGACGCCGAGGGGTGTTCTAAACGCCGTATGCTTCTCATCCTCTGGATGCATCTTGATCTGGTTATATCCCGAAAATCCATCCATGAAGGACATCCTCTCAAATCCACATGTATTGTCGATAATGACATCCGTGATTGGGAGAGGGAAATCGTCTTTCGGACATGCTTCATTCAGGTTCCTGAAGTCGATGCAAATCCTGATTTTGCCATTCTTCTTCATGACGGGAACGATGTTGGCTAACCAGTCTGGATGTTGTTCCTCTCGGATAAATCCTGATTCGATCAACTTCTTAACCTCTGCCTCAATGGCTTCCATAATCTGCGGACGAAACCGTCTTTGCTGTTGCTTGACAGGTTTGGCATCCGGCTTGATATCGAGGCGGTGCATTGCGACATTGGGGTCGAGCCCTGGCATGTCTTCATAATTCCATGCGAAGACGTCGATATATTCCCTGATGAGAGCAATCAATTCCTCCTTCTCATCTGGGGGAAGACTGTCGCTGATGAATATAGGCTTTGGGTTGGCCTCATCACCCATGTTAATCTGGACTATTTTATCTTCAGTGGGTGGTTCTCTTTGCTCGAACCTATCGCCATATTGCATATTCAGATGGTGAACCCACGGGTCTTCCCATGTTGGCATTTGATCGTCGTCTTCCATGGTGGATGGATCGGCTGTAGCCATATTTGACATTAGGGTTTTGAAGACTTCTCCCAGACTTGTATCGGAGTCCCACTCTGAAGCATCGGGAGAGTATCCTTTCTTGGCTTTGTTAGCAATTTGATCGATGATTTGCCAACCACATTCGTCATCTGATGAAACATAACCTAAGCCTCGCCCATATTTATAATAATCCTCAGGTTTACCTTTTGGTACATATACTGCTTTGGCTGGATTACGAGGACCTCGATCGAAGTATAAACCTTCTCCGAGTGTGAAATCGTAGCCCTGCTTTTCCATGAGCTTGCGCGCTTCTGGACTATACTTGGATAGATGTCGACCAGGTTTGTCATCATCTTCGTCTTCACTTAGGAAATGATCTGGTAACGGAGAGCTTTTTCCTTTACCGTAAATCACTTCTTTAGCACCTCTTACTTTGTTCGGGATGACCATGGTTGTTCCGAAAGAATGCTGGAGGTGTTCCTTCGTTACATAGGATGATCGGATCGGCATATACAACTCAGGATTGTCGTACAGCTCTTTTATCACATCATCAAGAGACAAGGAGTACTCTAAATCATCTTTTATTGCAATATCGGCAAGTTGCCAGTTACAACCTCCATCTGACGATTGTTCATCGTCAAGATTGATTACAAAGGGTACAATGTCATTTAAAACAAAACCGCCATTGTAATCGAATCCGGCTTCAGAATCAGCTTCTTCTCCGCTGTCTGTGCCCTGGGCCGATGGTTCAGTATCGGATTCGTTACCATAAAGGAGAGAATCGGTGAAATAATTCTCATACCCCTTGAATGGTTGCTTATCCGCGACCACCGTCCTAACCTCATTGTCAGTGTCGACATACTTCAAACACTGATGGAGAGTAGAGGGAATTATCACATTACTATGGATCCAAGGCCGACCCAATAGTAAGTTGTACGAAGTCTCCGCATCGATCACATAACACGTGACTTCTGTCTTCAGATCTCCCATCTGGCACTTCACCCGGATCTTACCCAAGGGTCTTGACCCACTAGTGTTGAATCCATAGATAACAGTGCCTGTGGACGCCAACTTGCTTACTGGAATGCTGAGGAAATGCATCAATCGAAGCGGCATAATACTCACAGCAGAACCCGGATCCACTTGGATTCGGTTGACTTGGCTGGAGCCAATGTATCCGACGAAATATAACGGCCGATCGTGGTTCGAATTCTTCGTCTGCATATCTTCTTTGGTGAAAGTAATGCAGGGAAGGTTCTTAGTCGCTATGTTGCACTGTTGACTCAGCGGTTCTGGCTGTTCATGCACCGGCTTGACTTGAGTCAGAAATACCTCTGCATTGGCCAAAGCTTCTTGTAGGGCCTCCCTGGTTTCTTTGGATAATCGCAGCAACTCATACAGCGTTATCCGTGCAGGAATGTTGGCTAATTGCGCCATAATGTCGAAGCTATGCGGAGTCTTCGAGCTTTCCGGTTTGTCTCTTCCAATTGGACGACTGAAACGAGACTGCTTCGGATTCTGTACCTCTTGGGGATTCTTCTCTTTTGGTTTATTCACCGGTTGTCGTAGAGCTTCTTTACCCGGTGTGGGACTTGCAATCACTCCCATCTCCGTGAGAGTTTTGGCTGGTCCCCGCTTGTTCACCCCCTGCTCACTAGGTGGCGGATAATTGTAGTGGTATTCATTTCCGCTCCGTGTCGCAAAAGCTTCTTGTTCTTCTTCAGAGAGCGGGAAAGTGGGGATTCTTTCGTCATCTTCCCCTGGGATAGCAGAGACTCCATAACAAGACTTCCCTTTTCCTTTAGACTTCCTCCCGGATGACGAACCGGCCCATTGTTCATCTCCAATCAGATCTGGATGAACCCAAAGGATTTCGCCATTTGGGGTTGTGTGCGGCACAAGTCCCTTTTGGCGCTGTCCGTGCGGATCGTCATTCACCGTCTTCATCCCGACTTTGGTGACGCGTTTTGGCTCGAACCAAGTTGTAGGCACCGACCCAAAACTGATTGACACTGCGTTGGCCCCCACATTCTTGGCTGGTTTCGGGGTTATGACTCCTACGTCGATTAACGCCTGGATCTTGTCCTTGAGGTGGTAGCATGATCTCGTAGGGTGGTGGACCGCTCTGTGGTACGCGCAGTACTTTGGATCCGTCACCTTGCTGGCCCCCTCTTGATCCACGATCGCTGGCAACTGGATCTTGTTGTTCTCCAACAAGTATTTGAAGATGCCGGGAACTTCATCATCCTTGAAGGAGTACACTTTAGGAAACCTCGGCTCCGCAGATTTCTGCTTCTGAGGCCGTTGTTGCCATTGTCCTCTGGATTGTTGGGGTGCTTGTGGACCCGAAGTCTTTTGCTGCCTTCGGGATTGCTGTTGTGACGCTTGATTAGCACCACCAGTAGCTGCAGGTGTTTTGCCCTTACCACGAGAGGCGAAATTTGAGTCCAGCGGATTAACCGTCGGTTGGTTCCTCTCGGCCTTCTTCCTTCTAAGGAATCGCTCAGCCTGCTCCCCTCGGGCCTTCAGATCCTTCCAAGTGTCAGACGGTGCTGTTCCCATTGCTTCCAACACGTCCAACGCAAGGTTGTTGTGGCAAGTTTGGAGGATGAATTCCTCTGTGATCGGGTCCCGGCAATTCATCGCCTTGTTCCGGAATCTTTTGACGAAGGTATCGACTAACTCTCCGTCCTTCTGCTTCTCATCGAGCAACGATCCGATAGATATCTCGGTGTCGTCGTCGAAGAAGTTGGCCAGGAACTTGGTCTCCATGTCATCCCAGCTGTTTACGCTGCCTGGCTTGAGGCGGCGATACCAATCGAAGGCGGCTCCGCGAAGAGTGCCGACGAATGACCGCACCATCAGAGGCTCGTTACCAGAGATCACCCCCAAATGCGATTTAAAGTAAATCAAATGCTGGGTAGGTGAACCCATCCCATTAAACGATGTGAATTTAATTAAATTAAACTTCGCCGGATATGGGATCGATTCCCATTCTCTTGGGTATGGGCAAGGAATGCCTGTTTTCTTCTTCTCTTGAGCGGAAATTAGTGTGTTGATTTTGCTCTCGAGGTTCTTGATCTTCAGGTTTTCGCCGGTTTCTTCGCCAGCATTCTCATTACCACCCCCTGCGTTGACGGGAGGATCATTGGTGTTACGAGCATTTGTATCCTCATCTTCCACATTAATCGGGTTACGATGATTCTGCTCGCCTTGTTGGTTCGCCAATGCTTGGATCTGTTGGTCATGCATTTCTCTCATCTGCTGCATGGCCATCTCCATCTCAAATTTGAAACTTTCTTTCTGCTTAGCCAAAGCGTCTTCAAGCATCTTGGCCATCTGCTCCGCACTTATCATCAGGGCCTCGCGGGGTTGTCCCTCGCTGGATACTGTATTATCTGATGCCACCGCGGAGCCGGCATCAGATTCTTCATCTTCTGAAGGGCGTCTTGTCCGAATCCTACCATAAGTTGCTCGCTCTATGGTTCCGGACTGCAGACGGGTTCTAGGTCGGGAAGCTTTCAGAATCGACTCGAAATCTTCTCGTGCCGATGTCCCTTTGCTCGTCATGTTGGTGGTGACCCTCGGAAATTCTCCGTCTTCAATCACCCTTCTTCTTCGTTGGAAGCGCCTAGGCCTTGGTTTTGGCGTTTCCGCATTAAGTCTTTCAAAAACTGAAACTCTTTCGGGGACCGCCTTAATGCAATTGCATTCCGACAATACCGCCCGAATGAGTTTGGAACAGGGACATTGAATTTCCCGTTCTCGGGGACTCCTCTTCCTGGTTCTATTCGTACCCCCAGCACGATAGTACAACTCGTCATTTTGACAGTCAGAGTAACCTATCGTGTGCGGGCACGCCTTCTCAGGTACAACACAATCATTATCAGATGATAATGTTTCCATCTGAGGTTGACTTGCCTTCTTTGGGCTTTCAAAGGTTACCCGCCTCAAAACATGCCTTTTTGGGCGTGAATTTTCGGCGTGATCTTGGACTTCAATGCGCAAATTGGTGCGCGCAGCTGCCTTGAGGTCTTTGTCATGCTGGAGGTGATGGCGACCCCCAGTATGTTGAGTCGTTCTGGGCTTCTTCATCGGGCCCAAACGCTCGTGAATTGGAGCTTTGCCTCTCACGTCAGGAATTGGACCGAGGCGCTCCAAAATTGGTTTCTTCTTGCGGGATGACTCTGCATGATCTCCCGGAGAAGTTATTGGGATTGACGGCGACTTTGGTTGACTCGCCGGAGTTTGACCTTCCTTAGAAGGCTGCACTGGTTGCTTTTTGGCCTGAGTCGCCACTTCAGACTTAGGCTTCCAGACTTGTCGTGTTGGTGGTGGCTTCTTCTCCACCTCCTTTTGCAGCTTTCTACGGGCTTCCTGAGCTTGAGCCCGTGCCTGCGCTGACATCGCGCGGCGCTTGCGAATGCGCTCCTCGAGTGTCGAACGGTTCCGTTTGACGCGGACCCATTCTTTCTTTGGCGGCTTGGAAGAGTCGCCATTCATTGGTGGTTGAGGCTGTTTGCCTCTTCTGTTCTTCAACTCCGCGTGGTAGCGGAATCCGTCCGTAGACTCCATCGCCTTAGCGAATTGCCGCGCAAGGCGTTGACGACGCCTCTGGCGGGCTCTCTTTGAGAGAGTCACAACGCCCTGAACAGTAGAGGCGTTGGCGGGAGTTGGGTTGACCTGATTGGAGGTCGGTGGAACTTCATTTGACGCAACTTCGGCGTCAGTTGGGTTGAGAGCTTCGTGGGCTTCCCGAGCAGCTTCAAACCAACGAGCTTTTCTCCCGGAGGAGAACTTCTTGGACTTGCGGGGGGAGATAGAGCCGGACGAGGACACGTACTCCTCGAACTTGGCTTGGTCGAACTCGTACTCGACCTCCTCCACGACCGGGATTGCAATCCGCGGCTGCGACGCATCGATCTCGTTGGCGAGATCGTCGGCTCCCACTGTGGTCGCCAGATTGTTCGCGTGGAAAACTGTTTTCTTTTTCATTGATATGATTGTCATCTTGGGTTACAAAGATCCGGTCTTTTATAGATCCGGTTACAACTAAATCAAAGAAAATAAAGAAAAATTACAACTCTCCTCTGTGAACAAATCACGAGCTCCTGTTTTGCGGTCGCTCGCTTTGGTGGGTTCTTTGCCTGCGCCGGGGTTAATCCGTGGACCACCGCGCGATCTAGATCCGGTCGGATCTACACGAGTATGCGGGTATTATTCCACGAAGGGAATAATAGCCGGGAGGGATTAATCCACCAAGGGAATAATCGCTCAGATCTCGAGATCTAAGACCAAGCTTAGATCTGGAGTGTAGTCTCGTGTAGATCTCAGATCTGTTCTTTCTTCCTCTCGAGATCCTGCCTTTTCTGACGTGGATGGTCGCCGAGGATCAGATCTGAATGGTGCAAGTCTTCTGGTCTTCAAGCTCCGAGTTCACTCTTCAATCCGGCAGAGTTTCGGCTCTTGAAAGTTCGACCCCTGAAAATGAACATCTCTAGGCCTATTTATAGGCTCTCAGGACAGTGGCTGCAAAAAGGGAATTGTCGGCCACCTCTGCCGCGGGCAGTGTTTTCCGACTTTTTCGAGTCGTTTCTCGTTTGTCCGTGTTTCGGTTGACCTGAGGCTCTGATTTGACGATCTGATTTGGCAGTAAATTGGATTCCTGATTTGGCAGTAAATCCGCTTCTGAGTTCGAGTCCGAAATTGATCTTGATTCGATCGTGATTCGTCCGAGTCCGCTCTCGGTTGGATGACTCGTTGATTCCTCAACTCATTAGCTTGATTCTGCACGCGGGTGGATTCATTCCGTCGCTTCCGTGCGATTCGTCGATCTCGTCGCCTCGTTGGCTCGTCGGTTTGTGCCGAGCTATGCTAGGGGACCTATAAGCAATTTTATATGCCTACAGTTACCAGCAAAGAATGAAATATTATTAGTACCGATAGTCGAATAATGGAAGCAAGTCGAAACGTTACAATATAATCTTTCAAGGATATCAAAGATATAAAACTGATATAAACAACATTAGGATAACAATGGCTAAGAAATCACAAAGAGCCATTGCAAAAAGTGAATCAAATAGGAATATTATGGAAGTGATAGGATATACAAATTAGCATGAGAAACTAACTCGCAGGAATTTCAAGAAATTAATCAATCGAACTCTCAAAGACTTGAGAGGAAACAATGAAAGGTTACCTAAAGATTATGTCGGGATCCTCTCGGCCAACGAATGAATCCAAGATTCTCTGTCCTATATACATGTATACTCACATGAGATTCTAAACACTATGTCTTTTATAATTTTCTAACCTAAAACTTATATTACGATATAAGCTACACTCTAGATGATTACATTTAATATCTCTCGCATTCACAGCAGCACCAGTAGTGTACATATAGCAGATTTAGGTGAATGGATGGTATAACAATTGATATCCAAAATATATGAAACTAGTTCCAAATGACTCTATTATGAGTCTAATTTTATAAAATAAAATATTACATCAATGCATGGTGTATAGTAAGTGTTATGCTCTCAGCAAACTACACCTATCAAAACTATAACAGAAAAATAAATATTACTATCTGGAATGAATGATTTATTTCGGATACTTAACAAACTGAAAATGAGCTCAAATTTGGCGTATAAGTTATATAATGGATTAGCTTCCAAGTCCCATTAGTTGCATCAAATTTTCATTTTTATAATGCATGTTACATGCAAAACAACACAGGGGGTAGACTAAAATTGCGAGTACATATACTAGCTATTAGAACTAGGTATAAACTTACCAAACATTATTCGAATTAATTTAAAACCACATCAATGGAAGGACAATTGAGTCTAGTTTTAGGAATAAAAGAATTTCATACATGCATGGTATATGTTGAGATATATGCTCTTTACAAAGGACATAACTCAGGCAGACAGTTTCAGACACATACACTGAGTTAAACCATACTTTTCAACTAGTAAATAATTTTAGAATTACACAAACAGGGTCTCAAATGAAAGCCATGAAAGTGTAGTTTCTAGAGCAGAAAGAATTTTATGCATGCATGGTATATGTTGAGATATATGCTCTTTACAAAGGACATAACTCAGGCAGACAGTTTTAGACACATGTACTAATTTAAACTATACTTTCAAACTAGTAAATGATTTTGGAATTAAACAAATAGGGTCTCAAATGGAAGACACGAATGTGTAGTTTCTAGAACAGAAAGAATTTTTCATTTGGATATATACAAAGAAAGTTATGATCTTTTTACTGATAGTGTATCATGCTGGAATTTCTGCACGAAATTCTGTTTGGAGATAAATTGACATGCATGCCCTAAAATGTTACATGCAAGACTAAATCCAAATAAAATCATATAATTTCAGTTCTAACATCCTTAATAACAACATGCAACAGAGAATTTTACCTAGGGTTTTTACTATGCCCCACTTCCTCCACCATAGTCCTCAACTACCTTCTTTCTCCACTCCTTCTTCTTCAAAGTTCTTGAGAGATGAAGGCCTTTGGAATCTTTTTTTTTCTTTTTTTTTTATAAGAGGAGAGGTACTGGAGTCGTTCAGAGGAGAGGGAGGATGTTTTGAAGAGTTTTTTCTTCTTAAATGGCAAAATGAGAGGTGGAGGGCACATATATATAAGCCCATGTGAAGAGAAATCTTCAATTTGGCCAAAGTCGAGGGTTTTTGTATAAACTTCACCCACTATATCATGGCTGAACTATTTAAATAGCTACGTTAATTAGAGGGTTTTAAATTAGGTATTTAATAATTGGATTATCTCTAACTAAAGTTTAGAGTATGGTTGGTTTAGGTTTATATGCTAAGTTTGTAGGCATGCTATAACTTCGTTAACTAAATCATAATATGAAAATTAGCTAAGTTTATAATTCTCATGCTAGAAGATTATTTGAGACACAATAAAGGAAAGAATTTACTAACTTATGGATCGGTATCGATAACGGTATCCGATCAACGGAAGGAAAAAATGGAATGCTACAATACTTCCCCTCTTAAGGGAATTTCGTCCCCGAATTTACTACTAGCGGCAAGTGCGTAGCCCAATTGCCTTCAAAATCTAAGGTACAAGCTCTTAGCATGTCCTCCATAGTCTGTATCATTCTCTCAGATTGTCCATCAGTCTGAGGATGTGCTGAGGTGCTGAACTTCAGTCTAGTCCCTAAAGCTCGATGTAGACTCTTCCAAAATCTTGAGGTGAAATGAGGGTCTTGATCTGATACAATGGATATGAAAATCCCGTGGAGCTTCACGATCTCATCAATGTATAAGATATGGTCAACTTTTCCATGGTATACGACATCTTGTAGGGTATGAAGTGCGCTGATTTGGTTAGGCGGTCAACTACCACCCATATGGTATCCTCTCCTTTTGTTGAGCGGGGTAGTCTAGTAACAAAATCCATGGTGATGTGATCCCATTTCCATTCTGGGATGGGCAAAGGTTGTAATAGTCCCGATGGTTTCTGATATTCAAACTTTACATGTTGGCATGTTAAACACTTTGACACAAATTCAGCTATCTCTTACTTCATGTGGTTCGACCAGAAGTTTTGTCGAAGGTTTTGATACATCTTAGTGCTACCCGGATGAAGAGCATATAGGGTCTGGTGAGCTTCTCTCAAAATCTGATCCTTAAGCTCCCCATCATTGGGTATGCAAAGGCGATTACCCATCTTCAAAACACCATCTTGAATCTTATAATCTGAATATTTTCCTTGTTCCACCTTCTTCCTTATCTCACTTAGCTCATTGTCTTCCTTCTATCGCTCCTTGATTTGGTCCAACAGAGTAGGTTGTAGGCTTATCTGAAAAATCTTCATTTCAGAAGAATACTTTCTAACTTCAATCTCCATTCTCTCAAGCTCCTTACTTAACTCAGCTTGATTAGTTAGCAAACTAGCTGATGCAATATGATTCTTCCGACTGAGTGCATCAGCTACTATATTAGCTTTACCTGGATGGTAAAGGATATTTATATCATAGTCATTCAGCAATTGTAACCATCTTCTTTGTCTCATGTTAATCTCCTTCTGAGTAAATATATACTTTAGGCTCTTGTGATCTGTATATCACATGATACCCTATATAGATAGTGTCCTCATATCTTCAGGGCAAAAATCACAGCAGCCAATTCCAAATCATGAGTGGCGTAGTTCTTCTTATGAGGCCTCAATTGCCTAGAGGCATAAGCCACCACCTTCTCATTCTACATCAGAACACAACCTAAACCTCTTGAAGATGCATCACTATATATCAAAAACTTATCTGAACTCGTAGGGATAGTGAGGATAGGAGCGGTTACCAACCGTTTCTTCAACTCCTGAAAATGTTCTTCACATTTCTCACTCCATATATATTTGACATTCTTACGAGTCAGATAAGTTAAAGGGGCTTCTAATTGGGAAAAGTCCTTAACAAATCTTCTATAATATCCTACTAGTCCCAAAAAGCTACGAATCTCAGTCACTTAGGTGGAACGCGGCCAGTTCACGACAGCTTCAACCATCGCTCGATCCACAGATATCCCATCTCTAGTGATCACATGGCCCAAAAACATCACCTTTTCTAGCCAGAATTCACACTTCTTAAACTTTGCGTATAGCTGTTGTTCCCTTAAGGTTTGCAATACAATCCTCAAATGTTCTTCATGATCTTAGTAACTCTTAGAATAGATCAAGATGTCATCAATGAAAACCACCACAAATTGATCTAAATATTGTTTGAATATCCGGTTCATCAAATCCATGAATTTGGCCGACGCATTAGTCAGTCCAAAAGGTATCACTAAAAATTCATAGTGACCGTAGCAAGTCTTGAATACTATCTTTGCTATGTCCTCAGACTTAATCTTTAACTGATGGCACCCTAACCTTAAATCAATCTTGGAAAAATATTGAGCTCCTTGAAGCTGATCAAATAGGCCATCTATCCTTGGGAGTGGATACTTATTCTTAATGGTCAATTTATTCAACTCTCTGTAATCTATACAGAGTCTCATACTCCCATCTTTCTTTTTCATAAATAAGACCGGTGCTCCCTATGGAGACACACTGGGTCTAATGAATCCTTTATCCAATAACTCCTGAAGTTGTTCCTTCAGTTCCTTCATCTCAACTGGCGCCAATCTATAAGGGGCTTTAGATATATGAGTGGTCCCTGGGACCAAGTCTATGGCAAACTCTACCTCCCGATTTGGAGGTAATCATGGCAAATCTTCTGGAAAGACATTTGGGTAATCTCTTACAACAAGTATATCTGAAAGCTTTTTCTCATTCAATTGGTCACTTATCACACAAGCTAAATATCCACTGCAACATTGCCTCAACAATTTGTTAGCCTTCATAAATGAGATTAGGTGTGTGAGGGGTCTTCTACTTTCCCCTTGAAAAACAAAACTCGCCTCCGCTTGTGGTTTAAATTTTACCAATTTTCTCAAACAGTCTACAGTAGCATGATGAGATGCTAACCAATCCATTCCTAGGATAACATCAAAATCTGACATGTCTAGGCATATAAGATCTGCATTCATGACATGATCACTCACTAAAACTCCATAATTCTCATAAACATATGATGCTAGGAGACTACCACCCATAGGTGTGGAGACAATTATCTCACTACTTAATAGTGTCGATGAATTGGGAAAGTTCCTAGCAAAGTGAGGGGATACAAAAGAGTGTGTAGATCCAGGGTCGAAAAGTGCATGAGCGGTGAATGAGAATATGGGAAGAGTACCTTCCACCACAGATGGCGATGCTTGTGCATCCTTCCTTGTCAGAGCGAAAACTCTTTCTTGGTTCCTCTGGTTTTGCTGCACACTCTGGTTGGACTGAGCCTTCCGCTGTGGAGCACTTGATTATTGTGAGGCATTAGTTCGAAATGCACGATTTCCTCCTGGTGCTCGCTCTGTTATTGGTTGATTCCTCAAGGTTGGACAATCTCTGTTGAAATGCCTAGGTTGACTACACTCGTAACATCCACGGTGAAGTCTGCAATATCTGGAGTGATGATTTCCACATCTGGGGCAGACTGCTGACTTGTCGGTTATGGGACCTCCTTCGGTCCGTGGGTGTTTAGCTGAATTCTGCTTCTTATTGCGAATCTCCTGATGCTCTAGCTGGTCTTTCTCAATTTCAAACGCAGTCTCGACCAGTTCTGTGTAGTTCCTGATCCTGAGAGCCACTAGTTTTCCTCTGATATTTTCTCTGAGTCCTCTTGAAACTTCTTGGCCTTATCTAAGCTGATCTCCTCCTGCTCATCGTCCTCAATAGGATCATCCACTATCGGCTCATCCTCCTATGCCCAATCCTCCTCATTCGGGTCAACCACCCATCCAAGTAGAATTCCCTCTAGTATCCCACCAAGTAGAGGCTCCTGCATAACCTCAAAATTCCACTCCATGGGCTCCTCCTCTGGATCCTCATCCTCCATAGGGTTTTCCTCCGGCTCATCCTCCTCGGGATCCTCCTCTATAGGGTCCTCCTCGGGGTCCTCCTCTATGGGGTCCTCCTCCTTAGAGTCCTCCTCTTCGGGGTCCTCCTCTTTGGGTCCTCCTCTTCAGGGTCCTCACTCTTAAGCTCGCCACTCTTCGCCAATTGCCCACGGGTGTGATGGCCAATCGAAGAGTAATCCACTCTCTCCCTAAATGTATTCTCTGGATCAGTCTCCTCAGAGCTGATCTCCCAATCATTTGAATATGTTGACCACACCTCCCCGCTGCTAATGGATCCTTCCATCCCAGAAACATTCGAATCGAAATCTGTCATTCCTGCCAAAAGTTATCTATCATCATCCAAGGGTACAAAACTAATCTAATAGAAGTCTAGATATTACAAGAATGTCAGGGAAAGATAATCTTTCCATGACTAGTGTTTGACACCGACTCGAATCATCCCTAAGTCCCTTTGGTATTTTATGTATGACTCTTAAGGTGTCAACCTGTGCTCTGATACCACTTTGTAACACCCCTCAGGGAGGTACATAAAAATTTGGGCATGACCTATCTATAATAAGAATGGTCGATCTGCTAAATCTTTATGCACATCACAATATAGATATACTAAAGGGCGAAAAATAAGACAGTGGAGATGTATATGCAATACTCAGGATCATGAGGTTGACAGCAGAGTCCATAGAATACCAAAATAGATAGTGGAGATGTATATGCAATACTCAGGATCATGAGGTTGACAGCAGAGTCCATAGAATACCAAAATAGAAGAACACTAAAGGGAACTACAAAATATTACAATAATAGCAGTGGCTACAACATTAGTACATGCTTTATAAATCAAAAATACTACAAAATTGAACATAAATTAACTCCTACTAAGAGTTTCCTCCGGAGCTAATCTTCAACTTCAGGGTCTGCAATTACCTTATCCTTGCCAGCAGTATGACCTGTGAGTGGATTCAGAAATAATAGGGGTGAGCCTAAGGCCCAATAGGTTACCATAAAAATCTCGGGTATAATACAAGGGAACGAATAAAAATGATAGACATAGATATTAAACTTGAACAAAGGGATCTTAATATTAAGTTGCCATTCTTATATTGTAATCATTGATCAAAATAAAATAATATGTAAAGATGAATAATCAAGGTCTAATATTCAGGATTTCAAAATCCCCAATCATAGATAATCAATAAACCGCGCATGACTTTATATACCCACCGGTGAGCGTCCTCACACACGGCGTTGTCCCTATCAGGACACATTACTATTACCACCCACCGGTGAAACTTACTTCACACAGGGTATAATCCATAAATATAGACTATCAATTATCAACAAAGAATGGAATATTATCAAAGATATAAAACTGATATAAACAACATTAGGATAACAATGACTAATAAATCACAAAGAGCCAATGCATGAAGTGAATCAAATAGGAATATTACGGAAGTGATAAGATATACAAATTAGCATGAGAAACAAACTAGTAGGAATTTTAAGAAAGTAATCAATCGAACTCTCAAAGACTTGAGAGGAAACAATGAAAGGTTACCTACCGATTATGCCAGGATCCTCTCGGCCAACGAATGAATCCAAGATTCTCTGTCCTATATATATGTATACCCACATGAGATTCTAAACACTATGTCTTTTATAATTTTCTAACTTAAAAATTATATTACGGTATAAGCTACACTCTAGATGATTACATTCAATATCTCTAGCATGCACAGCAGTACTAGTAGTGTACATATAGCAGATTTAGGTGAATGGATGGTATAACAATTGATGTCCAAAATATATGAAACAAGTTCCAAATGACTCTATTATGAGTCTAATTTTATAATATAAAATATTACATCAATGTATGGTGTATAGTAAGTGTTATACTCTCAGCAAAATACACCTATCAAAACTATAGCAGAAAAATAGAGATTTCTATCTGAAATTAATGATTTATTTATGATACTTAACAAATTGAAAATGAGCTCAAATTTGGCATATAAGTTATATAATGGATTAGATTCCAAGTCCCATTAGTTGCATCAAATTTTTATTTTTATAATGCATGTTACATGCAAAACAACACATGGGGTAGACTAAAATTGCGAGTACATATACTAGCTATTAGAACTAGGTATAAACTTACCAAACATTATTCAAATTAATTTAAACCCACATCAATGGAAGGACAATTGAGTCTAGTTTTAGGAATAAAAGAATTTCATACATGCATGGTATATGTTGAGATATATGCTCTTTACAAAGGACATAACTCAGGCAGACAGTTTCAGACACATGCACTGAGTTAAACCATACTTTCAAACTAATAAATAATTTTAGAATTAAACAAACAGGGTCTCAAATGAAAGCCACAAAAGTTTAGTTTCTAGAACAGAAAGAATTTCATGCATGCATGGTATATGTTGAGATATATGCTCTTTACAAAGGACATAACTCAAGCAGACAGTTTCAGACACATGCATTGAGTTAAACTGTACTTTCAAACTAGTAAATGATTTTATAATTAAAAAAACATGGTCTTAAATGTAAGCCACGAATGTGTAGTTTCTAGAACAGAAAGAATTTCTTCATTTGGATATATATAAAGAAAGTTATGATCTTTTTTCTGATAGTGTATCATGCTGGAATTTCTACACGAAATTCTGTTTCAAGATAAATTGACATGCATGCCCTAAAATGTTACATGAAAGACTAAATCCAAATTAAATCATATAATTTCAGTTCTAATATCCTTAATAACAACATGCAATAGAGAATTTTACCTAGGGTTTTGACTTTGCCCCACTTCCTCCACCAAAGTCCTCAACTACCTTCTTTCTCCACTCCTTCTTCTTCAATGTTCTTTAGAGATGAAGGCTTTTGGAATATTTTTTTTCTTTCTTTTTTTATAAGAGGAGAGGTGTTGGAGACGTGCAGAGGAAAGGGAGGAGGTTTTGAAGAGATTTTTCTTCTTAAATGGTAAAATGAGAGGTGGACGGCACATATATATAAGCCCATGCGAAGTGAAATATTTAATTTGGCCAAAGTTGAGGGTTTTTGTATAAACTTCACCCACTATTATGGCTAAACTATTTAAATAGCTATGTTAATTTGAGGGTTTCAAATTAGGTATTTAATAATTGGGTTATCTCTAACTAAAGTTTAGAGCATGGTTGGTTTAGGTTTATATGCTAAGTTTGTAGGTATGCTATAACTTCGTTAACTAAATCATAATATGAAAATTAGCTAAGTTTAAAATTCTCATGCTAGAAGATTATCCAAAATAATAAATCCATCATCAACTACAGAAAAGTATAGTAAAAGAGTTTTAATGTCCAACTACTACTACGGAAGAAAAATCACTACCCTTCAGCTGGTTCTTCTACTCCTTCTGCAAGATACCCCTGCTAAGAATCTTCTGGCTCCTGTACGATTCCGAACCGAGGCTGTCCATCTCCTAAATCTGATGTATACCTAGAAAATAGGAGTACGTCAGCGTGTATAACACACGGCAAGATCCCCCAAGGCAGGAACAAATACAATAACAGTAATGATAACATATGTGTGGTCAATGCGATAACAGAAATAGAAATAGAACATGTGGTAATAGTAATAACGATAGAGGCATGCAACTGGAATACTAATAATCCGAAGAGTCCAAAAATCAACCATGTAACAAGATCATGCAGGTAGAGATCAGAAACCATCCAAGCAACAAGGTCATACAATAGATAGAATTAATACTTAAAAATCTACAACAAGAGACGTAGTACGTCGAGCAAAATAATCCAAACAAGGAAACCCTCATGTATATACCATATATCTCAAATTGTAGATAATTAAATATTGACCCCGATCTATGTATGAAAAGAAATACAACTGACCTACATATCACACAAGCATCCATATTCACCTTAAGTAACAAGATCATGTACTATTCATTCTATAACTTGCCACTGGTCCACATTTCACACAAATATAACGCTCATATCATCGGATAACTGAATGATCGCAAATAACAAATATCTCAACTCCTCCGACCCACCCCGGTGATTACACAAACTTCATCGGCGCGAGCCCGGAATACAACCACAATCATAAATATATCAACTCCTCTGACTCACCCCAGTGACTACACAAACTTCACCGGCGCGAGCCCAGAATATACATCAACAATCACAAATCTCATCTCCTCTGACCTACCCCGGTGACTACTCAAACTTCACCGGCGCGAGCCTGTAATATACATCATCAATCCCAAATGCTCACATGGACCAAGACTTCTCATCCTAATTCTCGTAATTCCAGGTCAACTACACACGAGGTTCTAGATCCTAACTGTGTCATACAGGTCACTATAGTCATGAACTCCTAACAATTCTCAATCATAACAATGAACAATCAATGCAACTAATCATGTACAATAATATCATGACATATCAAATAGCCAAAAATTAAGAATTATAAATCATAAACAACGTCTACATAATATTTTCTAAATTAATTCATTTTAAATTATTTCTCTTAATAATTAATCTAAAATAATTCCTTTTCCAAAATAAATTTCTTATAATTCATCATAATTTTCTTCAAATGATTCCGTTCTCAAATAAATTCCTTTTAATTAATATAATTATCCAAAAATGATTCTGCTGATGAAATAAATTCTTTTTAATTAGTCATAATTGTTCTGAAAATACTGCTTATTATATTGTTATGATTTATCTAATATTATTTCACCAAAAAAGCCACGCAGATAATTATATCATAATTCAAAATATGCAGATAATTCATAACAATCTAAAATATAAAGAATGACAAACTGAGCAATGAGATCTTGCCTCGGGTACGTCAAACGAATCGACGTCGAAGATGCGAGCCTACGGCGGGGCGGTTAATAACGAGCAATGAGGGAATGTTGCAAAGCGCAGTTGGGTCTCGGCGGGGTTGGATTTGAAGGAACTCGACGACGAGGAGATAAGTTAATAACGAGCAATGAGGGAATGTTGCAAAGCGCAGTTGGGTCTCGGCGGGGTTGGATTTGAAGGAACTCGACGACGAGGAGATAAGNGATTGGATGGAATATGAGCTACAACAATGATATCCAAAGGAGGAGGAGGCATAGTGATGAAGAAAATGTTAATCAAGAACAACATATACAAGTTAAAGCTTTATCAACTCAAAATAAATTAAAAAATAGGCAAACGCGGCCTAGGTGCCTAGGCGCTAGGCCCCGGCTTGAACGCCTAGTCCGTCTAGCGCCTTCTGTAACACTGGTTGTATGGAAAATGACTTGAATTCTTAAATTCGTAAGAACTGTTCTTGCATCTTTAGTGCAAACAAATTAGAAATTATTCTGAACCTTCTCACATGTCTACTAACATGTGGTTAACTAGCATGCTTAATTGAATTGGCTCACATACTCAGAGCAGGTTACTTTGATACTATTAAACCATTTGCAAAGGATCTATTATAATCAGCTTTCCTTTGGAGATGTTAAAAAATTGGACATCTGGCTCACTTTTGTCTCGGACAATATTACAGCAGGCCATACGCACAGAAAGAGAAAACTGTTAAATTTCATCTTTACCAAGACAATAGCATAGGTGTAGTATAGCCCTCAGCTATAAGAGAACCACGATAAGTAGCTTAGGCAGAATGTCAGGCTCTTCAAAAGAGGAGAACATATTATGTTCCAAAACTAATATTTTTAAACAAAAATAATCTGAAAATATCAATCTCTCCCAAATATTAGGAGATCAATAAAAGATTATATATCTACGAGCAGTTTTTAGACTCACAAAGAGGGCAAGGAGCTGTATTTTGGGATTTTTACTCCCTAAGCGCTTCTTAAGAACCTTAAGGGCATCCTTTGCTTGCCTGCATTTCATCAGAAAAGATAATTAAAACAGGTTCATACAATAAACTACTCATCAAATAATGCTTCAGCTGGAATGCAGGGGGACACTTCAAACAAACAGGCATAATTTAAACTATTTCAAAATTCAACTAAATAAAATAAAATGCCTCTCTAGTGTAAAGCAAAATCGAAGAGCCAAAGCAGGCACAAACCGTAAATAAAATCACTATGTTCATTTACTAGCATTACATAGAGGCCATGATGCATGAATGACTTGGAAATGCTCCATCCATTACAACGCACCTATACTCTATTGCTGAGAGACTAGGTTTTGAAAATAAAAGAACGAAAACAATTCATAAGCTAGAACTAAGTTAGTGGTCGTTTGGCGGCTTGTGACTGTAGTTGCAATGCAACCGTCACTTGCATGCATCTGAGATTGTTGCAGCTGCTATTACATGCAATGACACTTGCAACTGTGATTGCAGCTTAAAACCCATTATGTATTGTCTTGAGTTGCAATTATGACTTGTACCAAGATCTGGCATATGTCACACAACGACCAGGAAGGGTTTTTGCAATCGCAATTGCAACTACAACTAGTAGCTGCAAAGAAAACGAACACTTGCAACTTGACGAAAATGACCATTTGCATGTCACTGTAGTTTCAACCAGTCCAATTGCAAGCGACCAAACGGGCAGGTAAGGCATATTAGAGATTAAGATGGCCCCAAAAAAATAAAAATGACCAAGTATAAATACTTTGCTTCCTAAGTGGTTAAAGAAATAGATGATTTCAAGACAAACATTTCGAGAGAAAGCTCCAAAATATCAGTTATCCGGTTCCAATTTTTGCTACCAAGTCCTCTTCAGCACCAGGTAAGAATCCTATCATCAGCTAGCAATAAAGATCTAAACTTTAATCTTCACAAGAATCAACCTTTTTCACCCAATTCAACCACACAATTTGAGATCTCAGACTAAAACCCCAGAAACCCTAAATCGTACCCTGGGTCCATGTTGATAAGGTCACAAAGCTCAATATTTGCAGCCCAATCGGGGCCCATCAACGCATCACTCGTCGCCCTCTCTGCACACGCAGCAGCTCCGCCATTAGCCATCTGCAAAAAATCAAAGAAGAAACAGAAAAAAATAAAAATAAAAATAAAAATCATTAGATCGCAAAAAAGCAAATGAAAGAGGGGAAATCTGAACACGAATCGGAACTTACGTCTCTAGATAGAAGAGAGACAAGTAACAATTTTGTAAGATTTTGATCGGACGTGAGAGAGCGAGTCGACAAGATCAGGTAGAGAGGAGAGGAGAGAGAGAGAGAGAGAGAGAGAGAAGAAGAAGAAGAAGAAGAAGAAAGAGGTGGGGCGGCGGGTTCGCAGACAGGAAGAATGAGAGGCACGGAATATATATACATATATATATAAAGGAAATTTTAGGGTTTTGAAAAATATTTAAAAATAATATTAATTACGAAATAAATTAAATAATTATGTAAAAATTATCTACATAATAAAACGTATACGTTGTACTAATATAACAGTTGATACGAAATAGTCGAAATATACACATTTTGTATAGTTAATGGAAATTTTAGGGTTTTGAAAAATATTTAAAAATAATATTAATTACGAAATAAATTAAATAATTATGTAAAAATTATCTACATAATAAAACGTATACGTTGTACTAATATAACAGTTGATACGAAATAGTCGAAATATACACATTTTGTATAGTTAAATGAGAATAATTAATAAACAAAATATATTTACTTATTTTTTAAAAACAAATAATTATATGATAATTATATACACAGTAAAACGTACTAGTTATATTAATACAACAGCTGATACGTAATAATAGAAATAATACAACTAATTGTACAACGTAAACATCTGACGAGGTGGTTGCTGCCTTCGCGCTTCCTGATAAACCTACTACTGTTGAGGAAGAGGCCTTGCCCGAGGATAGGTTCCGCGCTAAACCAGAGCTGCTGGGACTGATCGAGGGGGAGCTGGAAGAGCTGCCCGAACTGGAGGAGGGGGCAAACGAACCCGCTACTGCTGAGGATAGTCTCGGCTGATATGGTCGGGGGACCCATAGTTGTAGCACAGACGAAGATGCCTGGGGCACTCCTGCTGGGTATGTCCAGGGTAGCTACAATAGGAACACTGTACCAAAAGCTGGCCGTGAGTCTGCACTCCAGGGCGCTGATAGGGATGCACAGGAGGAAGTGGTTGGCGCTGAGAAAACTACTGTCGCTGCGGATTCTGCTGCTGTCTCGAAGGTGGACGCTCGTCATCTTGGGCTGGGGCTACTGGTGTCCTGCTCTGGATCACATTAAAGGATCGCTGCAATGGCACTTAAACACTAGAAGGGGGGGGGGGGGGGGGGCACAACAATCTATTGTTTCAAGAGATTATCAAACTGAAACAAAATGGTACAACTCTTTCTCTTCCTATAAGCCTTGATGTGTAGATGTGAGTGACTTACAATAGGCTATAGGGATGGTTTTTGTTCTAGAGTAATGGAACTTTTATCAAGAACAAAACTAAAAATTTCACTCAATTTTTCTCTTCAGAAATGATCTTAAGAAGTCAAGAAAAACTCACGTTTATAGAAAAGAATTCACTTGTAAAATTTCAGAACTTAACACCTATTTATAGGTATAATTTTCGTTCAAAAATATTCAAAAATAACTGCCAAAAACGTTCACAAAACGTCCATATTTATTTGAAAAATATGGCTGTTGGAAGCACTGTCTGGTCGACCAGATTGAGGCCTGGTCGACCAGAAAGGCTTTCTGGAAAATTTCCTGGTCGAATCTGGAGCCTCTGGTCGACCAGGTCCATATCTGGTCGACCAGACATAGATTTTTCTGAATCTCTGTTTCTGGCTCATCAATCTAGTCGACCAGACCTATCTTTGGTCGGTCAGAAACCATATTTTTGATATTTTCAATAGTTTAATCACTTATTCATATGTTGATTAAAATTAGGATTATACTTAGAATATTTTTTATGATTTTCTAAGTAAATAGTGTGTGTTGTGTGTGTGATCAAGGCTTGTACAAAAATTCTAAAAAAAAAAGATAAAATTTACATCTTTTGAACTTCATCTTTTGATCTTTGAAATAGCCTTGATAATTTGATTGTTGCTTTGAGATGTATATCTTGAATCTGCAGTAAAATATGTTATATAAATAATGATTTGTTATCATCAAAATACAAGAGATATTTTAACATCAACCATGTTCCCAACAATCTCCCCCTTTTTGATGATGACAAATAATATTGAAAATTTTTAATAACATACTTACTCCCCCTGCAACAATGCATACATGTTAATTTAACACACAAAAAAATAGCACTTAATAGTAATCCTAATATTGTATAACAATATTTCAATATTGCAATAGTTGTCAATATTTCAATATTCTAATATATCTCCCCCTTTGTCATTAACAAAAAGGAGAATAGAAAGGGAGATAATAAATAATGAAACAATTAATATAAAACTTCTGGTTCAACCCTAGTATTTTGTTTATATAAATATTTTTCTTTCTAAAACCGTTGAACAATAAAATTGTCATGTCATTTTCAAACACTATTTTATAGTTTTTATCGCATAATTGACTTATATTAAGCAAATTATACTTTAAACCATCATCTAATAACACACTATTAATAAGAGTTTTAAAGTTTATATCAACCGTTCCAATTCCTACCACTTGACCCTTGTTGTTGTCACCGAAGGTAACCGTTCCTCCATCTTTAAATTGTATGGAAGAAAATAAGTCCTTGTTCCCGGTCATGTGCTCGGAATAGCCACTATCTAAAATCCATGTTTCCCTTTTATTAGGTACCTGCAAAATAAAAGAAATATGTTTTGGTACCCTTTAACTTTTGGGTCCATGAGATTAGCATTTAGGAAACTAAACCCAATAAGAATTTGGTTTACCTACATTGTATGAATGATAGTTTTTAGAATCACAAATATCCTTTTTGTAATTTGATAAGTATATCTTTCTATCACTTAAACATACATTTTTAGGAACCCAAATGTAGTTGGATTTTAAAATATTCTTACATGCAACTTTCTTCATATGCATTTTTCTATCATTATGTGAAAATACTTTAGAACTAACATGCATAGATGTATCACTATGTGCATGATAATTACTTTTCAAAAATTTAGAATATAAATAAGCATAATTTTTCTTTTGCATAGAAGAGTATGTTTTCTCATTACTGGAGTTAGAAACATATCCTAATCCTTGTTTACTCATAGCAGGTAATTGATAAGAAAGTAGATTATCTAGATTCTCTTTTCCTTTATTAAATTTACCTACATTCATTAATATAGTTTCATATTTGGTTTTAAGACTATTAACATCATCATTCAAATTTGAAATACGAACTTTAAAGAAATCACATTCTTTTTTAAGAAGTTGATTGTTACTAGATAACTTGTAATTTTTAGAAAATAATTCTTTATTCTTCTCTTTAAGATCTTCTATTTGTGAAGCATAAGGAGAGACTAAAGTGTTATTCAAATTTTCATTTTCATTTTTTAATATTTTAAAAGAATAATTTAGTAGCTTGTATTTCAAAAATAATTCGTTAAATGCGTTAAGTAACTCATCATGATTACTTACTTGATCATCATCAGATTTATTTGCCATAAAGCACATATTCGCTTGATGATCTTCTTTTTCCTCTTCTTCATCTGAAGATGACTGGTCACTATCATCCCATGTTATCGACAAAGCCTTCTTATTTTTGTTCTTCACTTGTTCATTCTTGTTCTTTGTGAACCCGTTGAAATTGTTAGAAGACTTCGATTTTAACTTTTGTTGTAGGAGACAATCTTTCTTGTAGTGTCCTGGCTTATTACAACCAAAACAAGTGACTTTGTTAGTATCTTTGAATTTACTAGAAGAGAACTTACCTTCAAAAAATTTCTGAATTTGCGTGTGATTATTTCAAACTCTTCTTCGTCATCGGAATCCTCATCATCAGTAGATGCTTGGAAAGCAAGAACCTTCTTGTTCTTATCTTCATTATCCTTTTTCCGATCTTCAAATTGCACCTCGTATGCCATCAAATTCCCTATCAAATTTTCTACTGTCAATGTGGAGAGGTCGTTGGCTTCCTCTATCGCGGTAGTCTTCTTCTCCCAATCCGAAGTAAGAGCCCGGAGGATTTTCCTAACCATCTCCACTTGTGTATAGTCCTTTCCTAACGCAATTAGGGAGTTGATGATGTCGGTGAACCTTGTGAACATTTCACCAATTGTCTCGTTGTCTTTCATCTTGAACATTTCAAACCTGTGCACTAAAACAGAAATTTTTGAGTCTTTAACCTTAGAAGTTCCTTCGTGGGTTACCTCAAGTGTGTGCCAGATTTGATGTGCAGTGTTGGAAGTAGACACGCGGTTGAATTCATTCTTATCCATTGCGCAAAACAATGCATTCATTGCCTTGGCGTCAAGATTCGCATTTGTCCTTTCCACCAATGTCCATTCAGAATATGGAGTAGTAGGCTTGTTGTAATCAGTATGTTCCAGAGATCGAATCCTATCGATTGAAGGTAGATCTTCATCCTACACTTCCAGTAGTTGTAGTTGGAACCATCGAAAAGTGGTGGTCTTTGAGTAGAACGACTTTCCTTGAACTGTGATGTAGATGATGTAGCCATTGATATCCTTGATTAACCTGCTCTGATACCAATTGTAGGATCGCTGCAATGGCACTCAAACACTAGAAGGGGGGTTGAATAGTGTTTATGAAATCTAATGCGGAAACTTTAAATTTCAATAAAATAATATCACAAAGAGTAAGAAAGATCAAACCAATGTGTAGACAATCACAGAAAATTGCATACGCAAACACAAGGATTTATACTGGTTCGGTCCTCCAGACCTACATCCAGTCCCCAAGCCTCGCTTGAGATTTCTCCACTATTTCCACTTGCAAAACCGCAAGCACTTGCAACCCGCAAGCAAACCGTACAACCTTGACAATCTTCAATTGCCAATGCCACAACAATCTCTTCTTTCAAGAGATTATCAAATCAAAAACAAGATGGTACAACTTTCTCTTCCTATAAGCCTTGATGTGTAGATGTGAGTGACTTACAATAGGCTATAGGGATGATTTTTGTTCTAGAGTGGTGGAACTTTTATCAAGAACAGAACTGAAATTTTCATGCAGTTTTTCTCTTCAAAAATGATCTTTAGAAGTCAAGAAAAACTCAAGTTTATATAAAGGAATTCATTTATAAAATTTCAGAACTTAACACCTATTTATAGGTATAATTTTCGTTCAAAAATATTCAAAAATAACTGCCAAAAACGTTCACAAAACGTTCATATTCATTTGAAAAATATAGCTGTTAGAATGGCTGTCTGGTCGACCAGATTGAGGCCTGGTCGACCAGAAGACTGTATGGTCGACCAGATTGAGGCCTGGTCGACCAGAAAGGCTTTCTGGAAAATTTCCTGGTCGAATCTGGAGCCTCTGGTCGACCAGGTCCATATCTGGTCGACCAGACAGAGATTTTTCTGAATCTCTGTTTCTGGCTCATCAATCTAGTCGACCAGACCTATCTTTGGTCGGCCAGAAACCATATTTTTGATATTTTCAATAGTTTAATAACTTATTCATATGTTGATTAAAATTAGGATTATACTTAGAATATTTTTTATGATTTTCTAAGTAAATAGTGTGTGTTGTGTGTGTGATCAAGGCTTGTACAAAAATTCTAAAAAAAAAGATAAAATTTACATCTTTTGAACTTCATCTTTTGATCTTTGAAATAGCCTTGATAATTTGATTGTTGCTTTGAGATGTATATCTTGAATTTGCAGTAAAATATGTTAGATAAATAATGATTTGTTATCATCAAAATACAAGAGATATTGTAACATCAACCATGTTCCCAACACACATGTGGGTCTTCAGGCTCCTTCTGAACATTCTTGATCTCGCGTGCTGCATCCAATATGGCGTCGTGGGTCACAAGTGTTCTACCAGTTAGAGCCAATCTAATATACTTGTCCAAACCCTTCTGGAACTGATGCCTCCTGATAGTGGGATCTGTAATAAGATGAGGAGCATATCGACTCAAGGAAGAAAACTCAGCCTCGTACTCGTCAACTGATCGCCCTTCTTGCTTGAGTTCAACAAACTTATGCAAAAGCTCATCCTGAGCTGACTGAGGGAAGTACTTCCTGTTGAAACGGTCTGTGAAGGTTTCCCACAAAATCGTTCTCTCCAAATGAGCCTTCTCTGCAGTCCACCAAATCCGAGCCGTATCCGTGAGCTGAACATCCATGAGATCTACCCACTCTGCAGGGGGAATACGAGTCACCGTAAGGATAGTCTCCGTGGCCTTGAGGAACTCCTCCGCTACTAAAGGTCCTTCGGCACCAGAGAAAGAAGGAGGCCGCATATACCGGAAATCTCTAGCACCAGGCTCCGAGCGAGGGGGATGCTGGGGCTGAGGCTCCCGCTGTAGCTGTCCTGCTAAGAGCTATTGATTCGTGGCCAACCTCTGAATCATCGCCAAAAGCTGGTGCGGATCTACGTCGGGCATTTGGCCACCGCTACTGGACGGGTTATCGTTACTACGAGTACCCACCATGATTCTGAAGAAAACGAGGATCAAAAGAAAAACTAAGGATAAAATCAAACAATATATTTGGAAAATAGGAACTAAAACATAGTTATTAAGATAATAGTATAAGAACTTAATTGTAGTCGTACGGATGAAATATGATATGTATCCAAATTGTCCACTATATTCTCACTAATAGGAATCAGGACTGTGACCTGCATGGGCCACCAAAAAAACCTGTCACGCCCAGCTTCCCAAAATACAGGGGAATCGGAACGTGAACAAGCCCGCGATGTATTAGATTGAGAAGAAACATACACTATTATTTTTTTTTCTTTTCTTCTCAATCCAATACGCTAAGCGTCTAGAAATAAATACAATACGAAGTCACAGGTCCCCGATCACAATAGCAAGAATATAAAGACAACTCAAAATAAGGAATAGACATATCATCAATAGTAAATCATCCCAGACATAAAATATAGGTCCAACATACCCTTATTACAAAAATAGTCCAACTAGGAAATAAGAAATACATAGTCCATAAAGAAAGTACTGTTAAAATACTAAATCCATCATCAACTAAAGAAAAGTACGGTAAAAGAGTTTTAATGTCCAACTACTACTACGGAAGAAAAATCACTACGCTTCAGCTGGTTCTTCTACTCCTTCTGCAAGACACCCCTGCTAAGAATCTTCTGGCTCCTGTACGATTCCGAACTGAGGCTGTCCATCTCCTAAATCTGACGTACACCCAAAAAATAAAAGTACGTCAGCGTGTATAATACACGGCAAGATCCCCCAAGGCAGGAACAAATACAATAACAGTAATGATAACATATGCGTGGTCAATGCGATAACAGAAATAGAAATAGAACATGAACAAATACAATAACAGTAATGATAACATATGCGTGGTCAATGCGATAACAGAAATAGAAATAGAACATGTGATGATAGTAATAACGATAGAGGCAACAGAAATAGAAATAGAACATGTGATGATAGTAATAACGATAGAGGCATGCAACTGGAATACTAATAATCCGAAGAGTCCAAAAATCAACCAAGTAACGAGATCATGCAAATAGCGATCAGAAACCATCCAAGCAATAAGGTCATACAATAGATAGAATTAATACTTAAAAATCTATAACAAGAGATGTAGTACGTCGAGTGAAATAATCCAAACAAGGAAACCCTTATGTATATACCATATGTCTTAAATTGTAGATAATTAAATATTGACCCCGATCTATGTATGAAAAGAAATACAACTGACCTACATATCACACAAGCATCCATATTCACCTTAAGTAACAAGATCATGTACTATTCATTCTATAACTGGTCACTGGTCCACATTTCACACAAATATAACGCTCATATCATCGGATAACTAATTGATCGCAAATAACAAATATCCCAACTCCTCTGACCCTCCTCGGTGACTACATAAACTTAACCGGCGCGAGCCCAGAATACAACCACAATCACAAATATATCAACTCCTCAGACCCACCCCGGTGACTACACAAACTTCACCGGCGCGAGCCCGGAATATACATCAACAATCACAAATCTCATCTCCTCAGACCCACCCCGGTGACTACACAAACTTCACCGGCGCGAGCCTGGAATATACATCATCAATCCCAAACGCTCATATGGACCAAGACTTCTCATCCTAATTCTCGTAATTCCAGGTCAACTACACACGAGGTTCTAGATCCTAACTGTGTCATACAGGTTACTATAGTCATGAACTCCTAACAATTCTCAATCACAACAATGAACAATCAATGCAACTAATCATGTACAATAATATCATGACATATCAAATAGCCAAAAATTAAGAATTATAAATCATAAACAACGTCTACATAATATTTTCTAAATTAATTCATTTTAAATTATTTCTCTTAATAATTAATCTAAAATAATTCTTTTTCCAAAATAAATTTCTTATAATTCATCATAATTTTCCTCAAATGATTCCGTTCTTAAATAAATTCTTTTTAATTAATATAATTATCCAAAAATGTTTCTGCTGACGAAATAAATTCTTTTTAATTAGTCATAATTGTTCTGAAAATACTGCTTATCAAATTGTTATGATTTATCTAATATTATTTCACAACAAAAGCCACGTAGATAATTATATCATAATTCAAAATATGCAGATAATTCATAACAATCTAAAATGTAAAGAATGACAAACTGAGCAATGGGATCTTGTCTCGGGTACGTCAAATGAATTGACGTCGACGATGCGAGCCTACGGCAGGGCCGGTTTGACTAACGAAGCAACGAGTGATTAATTGCAACACGCACAGTTGGTGTCTCGTCGGGGTTGGACTCTGTAAGAACTCGACAAACGGGAGATAAGGAGACTGCAGGGGTCAAGCCGGCCGGTGATGGTCAGCGGGGTTCGACAAGCAGCGCTGTTACGGCTGTGGCAGCACAAGCGGTCTTGGGCACTCGAGTGGGGTCCGAGGGCGGTCGAAGGTCGGTTGAGGATTAGGGCAGAGCGGAGAGGAGAAAGATGATGGAGGAGCAAGTCGCAGGCGCCGTTGGTGGAGGCTTGAGGCGGTGATGAAGGGTTGGCGGGAGGAGAAAGAGGAGGAGGGGAGGCCCCGATGGGACGGCCGTTGGGCGGCGAGTTTGGGCGGCGCACAAGCTTGGAGGCGGTGGTAGTAGGTGCGGTGGGGCTGGAAGTGGGCCGGGTCGGCTGGCTGGGGACAAACAGCCGACTGGGGAGGAGCGATGACGCGGAGCGGAGGAAGGGGAGGAGGCGAGGATCGATGGAGGCTGGTGATAGGTTTCGTCGCGCAAGTTGAGGTTGGGTTTCGGTGAATGGAGGTGTGGAAATGAGAGAAGCTTGGTGAGAGGGGGAGAGAGAGAGAGAGTTGGCGTGAGAGAGAGGAAGAGAGTGAGAGTGGACAGAAGAGAGAGAGAGAGGGATGAAGTGAGAGATGGAGAGAGAAGGCTGAGGAATTATGTTGATGGGGGAGAGGAGAGGAGTGGCCCTGGGAGGAGTGGTTTCAGTTGTAGAAATAGAGAGGAGAAGAGGGAATCAATGGCGGTCGTGGCGCTGATACCAGAGGGAATAAGCCAAATGATATATATATATAATACTATATAGTTACTATATATATATATATATATATATATATTAGCTATATATATATATGTATACTATATAGTATATATATATATATATATAGTATATATATATATATATATATATATATATATATATATACATATATATATAGTACATATATAATATTACATAATATATATATACATATAATATATATATATATATATATTATATATATATATATATACACACAAAAAAAATTTAGGGTTTTGAAAAATATTTAAAAATAATATTACTTACGAAATAAATTAAATAATTATGTAAAAAATTATCTACATAATAAAACGTATACATTGTACTAATATAACAGTTAATACGAAATAGTCGAAATATACACATTTTGTATAGTTAAACGAGAATAATTAATAAATAAAATATATTTACTTATTTTTTAAAAACAAATAATTATTGGATAAATATACACAGTAAAACGTACTAGTTATATTAATACGATAGTTGATACGCAATAATAGAAATAATACAACTAATTGTACAAAATAATACATCATAATAATACAACATATTATAAAAATTAACACGTAATAGTAAAAAATAATACAATGTGTTATTCAAAATGATACGTAATAGTATCAGTAACACAATGGATGAATTCTAGAATTTTTTTTACTACACTAAAGTAATTTATAAATATTAAAATCATTTAATTAAAAATAAAATTTATATTTTTAAATCACAGAAAATTCTAGAAAATCAAGAAAAATACAAATACACTTTTTAAAAATAATAATTAAATATATAAAATACCAAAAAATTATTTTAACTAGTATCAAAATTCACGATCATTACAGCCTTGGACATCAAGGAGGCACACTCAACCACAACTGAACTCGAGCCTAAAGATTTGCATTTCCCCATTATTGATTATGTCCTACACAGTATTTTATCAAAAGATATAAAAGAAAGAGACTCAGTCCTATGAAGAGCACTGAGAATTTATTACAACGTGATGACTCAGATGCTCTACCGCCACGGATATGATGGTTTGCTACTCCGATGTCTTTCAACCAAAGAGGTGGAGGAGGCTCTCAAAGAAGCACATAACGAAACCTGTGGTGCACATCAGCTTGGTCCCAAGCTCTGCGATCATCTCAAAAGGATGGGATATTATTGGTCAACTATGGTCAAGGATGTAGTTGAGTACACCCGATGATTCCATGCATGTCAAATACATGTGACTACGTGCACCAACCCCGGAGCACTTGCACCCATCGGCCACATCATGGTCATTCGAGGCTTGAGGAATGGACAATATCGTTGGTCCTATTTTTCTACCGTTAGCTAAAGGAGATCATTTTATTTTGGCAATCACTGACTATTTCTCAAAGTTGGCCGAAGCAATTCCACTTAAAGAAGTGAAGACAAGCGACATTGTCAAATTCATTAAACACCATATCATCTACCGATACGGCGTCCCAAGACAAATTGTACATGACAACAGCCCTCAATTTGTCAGTAATGCCTTCATCAAATTCTACAAAAAAATCAAAATTCAAAACATCTTGTCGATGACATATAATCCCACCATGAATGGATTAGCTAAAGCCTTCAACAAGACCATCATAAAGATTTTGTTAAAGCTTGTGAGAACCAACAAACGAGACTGGGATGATAAACGCAACGAAGCTCTATGGGCTTATCACACCACAGTCCACATGCCTATTGGACTAACCCCGTGCTCTCTAGTGTATGGATGAGAGACTGTCCTTCTATTGGAAACCCAAATTCTACCCCTTCACATCACTCTCACAATGGAGATGACGACCGAGGAACAACATCAGAAAACATCTCGAAGAACTTGAGATGTTAGATGAAAAACACTTGGAAGCTCAATAGCAAATTGAGTTTTACCAAGCCAGAATTTTTAGGGCTTTTGACAAGACAGTCCGACAATAGAGTTTCAAGGAATGAGACTTGGTTCTCGCCGTTCGACCACTGATATTACTCAATTCTAAGAAAAAAAGATAAATTTCAACCCAAATGGAAAGAACCGTTTGTAATGGAGACAGTCTATTCAAACAGTGCATATCGCCTGATCAACCAAGACGGTGACAAACTCATGATGTCAATAAATAGGTAGTTCCTAAAGAAGTACTATCCCTAGTACATTCGAGATAACCTATTTGACGGGAAGTTCTTAGAGAATACTATGCATGACATTCTTAGGGATAATCCGGAATGGGTTGATTATTCCAGATAGAAGCCAATCATTTGAATAATTTATTCTTAATTATTATAAAAATAATTAAGAACTTCCCACTGTGGCTATTTAATCATTTCTAAGTTGGTTAAAACCCTCCCACTTGGACTCCAAATTCCTCCAAGGGTGAGATGCGTCCAATTTGCTTCAACTCCCATAGCAACAATTGCCGAAGACCCTTCTCGGTCTCTTTTGCGAAGGCTTATTTTCTTTCATTCAGTTCTTTGTTGGTTTCAATCACCAGAGTCAATTCCACCAACTCCTGCTGTGACTTTCTAAGCACTCTTTCATTGAGATAAGATTCAATGATTCATCGGGTCAATCTTTCCTCATGAAGCTCCCATGGTTTAATTGTGGAGTGCTTAACTCCATCATAAAATCCCTCACTGATCAAATCAACTGACGGTGGGTCTATCAAAATTCCTCATGGTTAAGTCCACTCAAACTCTCACTGTGTATAAGCCTTTAACACTCCCACTGTTGAGGTCATGACACAACATTCGAAATTTCAACTTGGCAAACAATGGCAGCTGTTAAACCCTTTTTGTGTTGAGTTTTCACAAGAAATGTCGTCAAAAACTTAACACTAAAACTCCCACTATGTTAACAAAGTGATTTGTACAAATCAATATTCTCATTGTTATTTGTATCCCCACTCCCCCATTTGGTCAAACCTTTGAACAGTTAGGACCAAAGCCAAAATCCTCTCTTGATTCCTTCCATGAACAAGAGGTCCATTTTCAAATTGTGTGATCAAACCTTCATATAGTTAGGGTTGCCTCAAACTCCCATTTGGTCAAACCTTCCTATAGTTAGGGCCAAGACTGAAATTCCCTTTCGATAGACGAAAGTCTTCTATTCATTCCTCTTCAGTCAAACCCTTCTACAGCTTGTGCTGAAGTTGGAATTTCATCTCGATAAACGAGAAATTTATTTTCAGACTATGTAACCAATACTATAAAAGTTAGGGTTATCCGGATCTTTTTGATTCTCGGAGTTGAGATCCCCCACTTAGTTTTACCTTTCAGGATTCTCGAAGTGGAGATCCCACTTTGAGTTTCTCTTACAGCAGGAGATAGAAGATAAAATTCTTCCTCTCTAGCACCGAATTCGTCTCTCCCCCAAAAGAAGACCTGGAGATAGAATATAAAATTCTTCCTCTCCAGCATAGGTTCGTCTCTCCCCCAAAAGAAGACCTGGTGATAAAATATAAAATTCTTCCTCTCTAGCATCGGGTTTGTCTTTGCCCTAAGAGAAGACACAATTTTCAACACCGGATTCCATGTCTTTTATGCATGGGGGTCATTATCTCGATCCCTTATTAGAGATAAGTCTGTATCTAACATACGCTGTCGGGTGGTACGTTCCTGTAAAAATGACAAAGCCTACATATTTAATATCATAGATGGTAATTATTTTTAAGTTAATAATCTTTAAATCCATGCCTTTTATGCATGGAAAACGTTATCTTGATCACTTATTAGAGATAAGTCTGCGTCTAACACATGTTGTCGGGTGGTAAGTTCCCATAAAAACAACAAAGCCTACGTATTCAATATCGTAGATGGTGATTATTGTTAAGTTAATAATCTTTAAATCCATGCCTTTTATGCATAGGGACATTATCTCGATCCCTTATTAGAGATAACTCTGTGTCTAACAAACGTTTCTGGGTGATACGTTCTCATAAAAATGACAAAGCCTACGTATTCAATATCATAGCCGGTGATTATTGTTAAGTTAATAATCTCTAAATCCATGCCTTTTATGCATGTGGGACGTTATCTCGATCCCTTATTAGAGATAAGACTGCGTCTAACACACGTTGTCGGGTGGTACGTTCCCATAAAAATGACAAAGCCTACATATTCAATATCGTAGTCAGTGATTATTATTAAGTTAATAACCTTTAAATCCATGCCTTTTATGTATGAGGGACATTATCTCGATCCCTTATTAGAGATAAGCCTACATCTGACACATGTAGCCTACATATTTAACATTATAGCATAAAGGCTAAAAGAGTTCATTCTTTTAGCACAACGTGACATGTAGAATAGATTTAGATAATCTACATGCTAGCCCGAATCAAACGGTAATCGGTAAAGGGATATCAAATCCGTTGACGGCTGAGGGTTTGCCAAAAATCCTATGAGTACTATGAACAAAATTTTTACTTTATTCATGAGAAGAACTTAAGAAAATATAAAAGAAGTACCGGTATAATAGTAATGTTGTTAGTCTAAAGACAGCTTATGACTACGGATTTGCTCCTCAAGTTTGGAAAGTTCTTCTGCGTAGGCTTGTTCAAACTTCGTCACCATGCTAGCTTTTAAGGATTCTTCAGTGGTACTCTGAGCCTTGGCAATCTCTTGTTCTGCCTCAATAAGCTTCTTGTTCTAAGGTTCCAGTTGTTCAAGCATGTTCGTTCGGACACACTCCACTTTAGCCAAATCAATTTCTAAGATACCCCGGGCATCCTTGGCTTCCTCAAGTTCTTTCTCTAAGCGAGCTATCTCGGCTTGACAGGATTCCAAAGCTTGAAGCAAATTAGCCTTAGCTTTATCCTTCTTAGTGATGTTTACCTGCATCTGTGTCACACGACTTCATAGCTTCCGAAGTTCGAGTTTAGCTGACTTCTATGCGTCACGCCACGTCTTTATCCTTGATTCCATTTGGGCAGTTATATAAGTGGAAGCACTACTGGCCTGAAGTTTCCTCAACTTCTTGATTTCCTATTCTAGGTGAGCCAAGTATGCTTCAATGGAATCATCCAAATTTATGTACCCTTCTTCCCTGATCCCCAATACATGCCGATCAAGGGATCTCCTGAAGTTGTCAAAAGATGACCCCTTATGAAGGATTTGATCGAGCATGATGTTTAAGAAGGAGACGAAGTTATGAAGATCTGAGCATATAACGGCCTTATCTGGATCCTCATGCAACATCAATGCTTTGATGGGCTCGAGTAGTGATAGAGGAGGCACTGCAATAGGAGTAAGGAAAGTAAGCACTCAAAATAATTGTTGAACACACATTTGATACTTAGATTTCAAAAGTAACGGTGAGCATAAACTTACCGAGTCCAACAGAAGATCCTTCAGTTTGGCTCTCTTGTCCCGATAGTATTAATTCGGTTTCAAGAGCAGTTAGAGGATGGCGATCGCCGATGTACCTGCTTCATTAGTTAACTTGGTGGTTGGGACCTACGCCGACATCGGATCTGAGCTAATAAGGGTCTTAGGTTGGGAAGGAGATGATTGACTTTTAGCAACAACCTGCTCCAAACTTGAAGAACCCAAGTCTTAAGCCTACTCTAAAGCCCCCGAGGTTGTAGTTGTATCGGCACCAGTGACTGGTCCTACAGTTAAAATTTCTATATAATCATTTGAAATTAAGCAATAAAGGGATAATTGGGACTCGAGAATAAAATCCATACTTGCAAATGAACCAGCTTTAGCAGCTGGTCCTGTAGCCTCACTAGGAGCTTTCCCTGATAATAAGTCGGAGATCAACTTATGGTTATCTTCAGAAAGGTTCAAGTCGTGGGTGTGTTCAACAAAATCCCCGACCTCATCTTCATGAATGACTTCCTCTTTAGCTGGCTCCTTAATCACAACATCTACAGAACCAACCAAATCGTGAGCGTAAATAAATTATATATATAACTTCCTTTAATTTCTCTAAAAGAAGATGACACGCAGAAACCATTAGAGGAGGTACGCACTCTGATTCACTCATCTCTCGGAATGGCCCTCTGAACAGCAAAATACTTGTACCTATGCTGGAAGCTATTGGAGCGACTGTGGTAGGAGGCTCGTGTTGAACTCCGATCTCTCTAGCAGGCCCAGCACCTACAGGCTTATCAGCTATTGTCTTATGCATTTGCTAAACAAAACTTGGCTCTTCAGTATGCGTAAGTCCGGGAGAAGAGGGTCCATATGGAATTTCACCTTCTTCACGGTCTCCTATGAAAATAACTTACAAAATGAGTTCAACAAATCTGAAAACGATGCAATGAAAGAAAGGTGAAGAAGAAATATTATCTCTTTCTTCAATAGGAATATTGTGGGTCGGCTCCTCTTTCTTCAATAGGAATATTGTGCACGACCATCTTAGTCCTTTTTGACAGATGGACTTCTCCCAGAGTATCGGATCTCTCATGGTGATATGTTGTGCGCAACTCAGCTTTTGGAGAAACTTGAACTTGAACTTGAGCCTGAGTTGAAGGTAGAGATCTCTTTCTATGAGTAAGGTGTTAGCCTTCTTTGGTCTCATGTTTATGAGACTACTTCCTAGTCTTGTTTTGATGATTACAAACAATTCCAAACAATGCGTGTCGAGTATTTGCATTTGTTTTGTTAGGTAATTAACACAAACATTTGTCAGAGGTTGGATGGAATTGAGCTAAATAATCACATCAAATAGAGGTTGGCGGAATATCGGTATGAAGCCATTACATATCAAGTCATATTCAAGATCAAGCTTCATCCGCAACCAAGTCAAGCTTATTGAAGATCAATCAAGCTTGGTTAAATTAGTTTAGGGTTTATACTATGTGTGTAGATACTTTAAGCTCAATCATATACACACATACACGTTTTAGTTTTATAATTTTTAAGTTTATATAAATATGAAACAAATATACATATTTATATTCATACATACATGTTTCATATTTATCCTTTTTAGTTTTGGTAAACAATGTGTTTAGCCACATAAACATGAAAACTTAACAACGCTTATATAAATATATTTTTATGTTTTGAATGATTTACAAAATAAATGATAACTCACAAGTGGGAAATGATATTTAAGAAATTATTTTTCTAACATGTTCTATTATATGTTTACAAACGTTTCTCAAAATTTTATAATTTTTGGAATTGATTTATTATGCTGAATTGATTTTACAAAATCAGGTATTTCAGTAGTTTTTAGAATCTAAAATATCTATGTTAAAATATTTATTTATCATAAATGAGAAGCGATATTTCAGAAATTCATTCTCTAACATGTTTAATACATGTTTAGAAACATACCTCAAAATTTAATAATTTTTGGAGTTGAGTTGCTATTTTTAATTGATTTTATAAAGCAAGCTATGCAAAAAATTTAGAATCTGCTAAAACTGTCAACGGTCGACTTCATCAGTCAACTGATGACATCATCAGTCAACCGATTATATGTTTTTAGCCTATAATAGCTAGTAACAACTAGTTTTTATTTTTGTGAGTTTTTGGAGGTTTTTGACTGGTTTAAGAGGCTATAAAAAGCCCTCAACTTTTATTGTTTCATATAAATGTTTAAGAGAGTTTCAAAACAAGTTTACAAGTGTTTAAGTTTGGTTTTATGTTTTTTTTTTCAAGAGGCTTTTATGAAGAAGGTTTCACAAGATGAGATCATTTTTGTTTGGGCTTTTAATCTTCCAATCTCTCCCTCTTGTTCATTAGAGAAGTTTTTCTAAACTCAATTTCTAGCTTCATTTATATTTATTGTTGATTATTATTTCTATAAGCTAGATTTTCATATTGGGTTTAGTTTTGATTATTTCTCATTATTTACACACACAACCATTGAGCTTCTAGTATTATCACATTGAGTATATATGGATTGTGGGGAGTGTATCTTTGAGAGTGAGCTTTGCTCATCCATTGTAGAGAACAAATTATTTGTATTGAGCCTAATTTGTGAGTTCACATTGTATTACACAAGTACACCGAGAGGAGTGTTTGGTGAGAGACGTGGTTGGTTTTAAGAGGAGTGGGGTCAGTAGTAAAGCCTAGGAAGAGATAGTAATTCCGAACACTTGAGGAAGGTGACACGTGAGAGGGCAACACTTGAGGTTTTAGGTTGTGTGATTACATTATGAGTGATTGTGAACATTGATCGATGAGCACTGAAAATCGATATTGTGATGTATAAACATTTTTCGGGTGAGCATCAAAAACCCGGTTGTGATAATGGATTTCTCTTGGGAGTGGGGAGTGGAGACGTAGGTAAGAAGGACCGAACTCCGTGATCATTTTCGTGTGTTTGTGTATTGCTCATTGTTTATATTGCCCTATCACATTTGCATTTTGTTTATTTCACCCTTGTTTATGTTACTTATCCTTGCATATATATCTTGTTGCATATCATTTTTGCTAGGATATTAATTAATAAGTTTTTAAATTGGCATTAATATCAGATTAGATTATCATTCAATGTATTCATCCCCCTTCTAGGGTACTTTCAATTGGTATCAGAGCTTGGTGCACTTGATTAGAGGTTTAATCGCCTAGAGTCAAGTTCTTTGTTCTCATATTTATGCTAATCTAGTTTTTAGATTATTTGTATCTTACTTGCACATTTGTAATTATGGATGTGCATATTGCACTGTGTTTAGGCTATGATGTTAATATTGATCCAAAATACAGAAATTTCCCTTATGCTCAATGGTGCTTTATATTTAAAATATTTGTTAAATCTAAAAATATCAATTTATGGGAAGTTATTGATAGTGCTTTTATTGTGCCCATTTTGGAGAAATCCAAGTGGAGCAATTATGATAAAATGATGTTTACAATGAATAAGTTAGTGTTAGAATTTTTACTTAATGCCTTTGAACCATGTTTTTCTAACAAACTTGCTCATTTTGATAGTGCTTGCACTATATGGAAACTTTTTAAAGCACATCAAGGAGACTTGGAGTAGATTCGATGCATTGTGGTAGAATCGACTTCAAGTGATAGTGGAGCATCATGCACTCGGCCACTAGGCGATAGCCCTAGTGTGGTATGCGATTCAGAATTCGAAAGTGAATTATCTATTAGTGAACTCACATGTACATATAAAAAATTAATGAATGCCTATAAGAAATTTTACCATAATTTTATTGATTTAAAAAGCAAGCATGTAGAATTAAAATCTGATCATGAGATGCTAGTTTCTAAATTTAATATCTTTGAACAAGAAAATGTGATGCTTAAAGAAAACAATAATATATTGAATTTATAAAATAAAAATTTAACCTCATCTATTGTTAGCTTAACTCATGAGAAGAATGATGCCTTATTGGAAGTAGAATCCAATAGAAATGAATTTTATTCATTTAGGAATGATTCTACTTATATTTCCAATGTATATGTGCCTAACAATGAGTTGAATCATGTTAAAAATCATATTTCATCCTTAGATTCAATACTTACTACATGCATTGATAATCATAAGGAGTTTATGGATATGTGTGCTAAGTCTTATGCTACTACATATAAACATCTCATACATCATGCACACATGTATAGAAAAATTTATAAATGTTCTATTTACGGCCATTTAGCTAAATTTTGCTATGATGCACATAAACCTACAAAGACCAATATCATTGCTACTTGTGCATCCCATCAAGTTACATCATCATGTACACATTCACATGCTCTTACTCACAAAGCTCATCATAAGCATGCTAATGTGTTTAAATATGATTATTATGGTCGTTTTGGTCATTTGACCAAATTTTATTTTGATTTAAAAAGAGTTTCTTATTTACAAAATATTTCTAAAAGACCATCTTTATTTGTAAATGTTTCACGTGTACATCCATATGGTCAACATAAGCAAGTGCACCCTTTCCATTGTACATATTATAATCGAAAGGGTCATTTGAGTAATTATTGCTATGACCGAACTAGTACACTAAATGCGTCCAAATTGTGACACCCTTGGTTTCAACAAGGGCCGGCGCAGTCCAAGTTGAAACCAAGAATGCAAAACCTGTCATGCACTACACCGTGCAATAATACGTTTTACCATCACAATTACTATCTATCTAGTGGAATCAATAACAGGTGTAGGTACAAAACAGGCAAGAGGGTTTTACCATCACAATTACTATCTATCTAGTGGAATCAATAACAGGTGTAGGTACAAAACAGGCAAGAGGGAATATACAAAAGAAATACTAAACAACTAGTGGAATCAATAACAGGTGTAGGTACAAAACAGGCAAGAGGGAATATACAAAAGAAATACTAAACAACAGATATTCTAACGAAAAATCATCACCACAGATATAAATGGATAAATCTCTGAGAAGAAAACATCTGAACTGATACAACTGTCTCACAATGGGAATTCAAATGAAATAACATTAAGGTACATCGCCTTTACAAAACTAAAATGATAACTCAAATGTTCATAAACAAATCTACTGTGGAGTTCTGACATAACTACTAGTAATATAGATAAAGAACTACTAGAGCAGCTCCATCAACCTACGGCTCTCCGTGCACTTGGCTCGTTACCTGAAAGGGGGGGGGGGGTAACGAGCGTCAAAGCGCTATAGCGAGTAACATCTCAACTAACCTCAGGAAGAAGGGCTAGAAGGATAAGAAAATAGCTACTAATACATATAGATAAATAATCATCTACTCTAAAACAAAAGGAGGTTTGATATTTAGAAATTTACAACACGAGCATGGTACGTCAAGCGAAATAATCCAAATAAGGAAACCCTTATGTATATACCATATGTCTCAAATTGTAAATCCCTAAATACCAAATCCAAAAGCTACAATGTGGAGCAATAATGAAAAACAGCTCCTCTAAATACCAAATCCAAACTACAATGTGGAAATATAACTTTATCTCCAACCATACTTTCAAAGACCTGTCATATGTCAATACGTAAATCAGCAATAGCTTAAAGTCCAACACGAGAACTATAGTAGATTATAGTCCAACACGAGGACTTCAATAGCTTATAGTTCAACACGAGGACTTCACTAGTTTATAGTCCAACACGAGGACTTTAGTAGCTTATAGTCTAACACGAGGACTTCAATAGATTATAGTCCAACACAAGGACTTCAGTAGCTTATAGTCCAACACGAGGACTGCAACATGTAAATAATGTTAAAACCACCATATTTACTATTCACTCTAATATCCCGATGAATAAATCTAAGAATCATGCTCGTAGTCAACTCATGTACACAAATCTTAGTGTATATCAATCCCATGCAACCTAGGTATCTCGCCAACCACACAAACACAAGTAACAACATGCACATGCACAAAAGTGCCCAGCGGTCAACCGCCGTCCATCACGATCGACCGCGCAGAGAGCAGAACACTTCTGCTCACCTGCATGCTCGGTGGTTGACCGTCACGGTCGACCGCATAGGAAACAGAAACTTCTTGTTTCTGTTGCGCGCCCGGCGGTTGACCGCCACGGTCGACCGCACAGGTATAGAAAACCTTCTGCATGTTTTGATTCAAAAACTTTTATATGAAAATATTGAGCACTAAAAATCCTACATAGATAATATTCCTCAGCATTTAACATTTCTAAAGCATATGAAATAAAATCTAATCACTATAGATAAAACAAAAACATTCTTGGATACGTGTAAACATGTCGGAACATATAAAAACAAAGATTTTTCATTTAAAACTCTTATTAGGAATAAATTTCAGATCTAGATCTTCATTTAGAAATTTTGTGGGTGGATTTTTATAAACCAAAACTTGATCTTTACATCATATACTATAGAGATTCAACTTTATACACAACCAAAACTTGATCTTTACATCATATACTATAGAGATTCAACTTTATACACAAAATAGCATTTTAGGCTCAAATAAACCAACATCATATACTATAGAGATTCAACTTTATACACAAAATAGCATTTTAGGCTCAAATAAACCATGTAAAAGCTCAAATAAAATCATTTAAAAAGTGGGTGTAGAGTTGGATGAGATGAAACTCACCTGAGGGATGTTGATAAACTACCAAAAACATGTGATAATGATCCCTTGATGCCAAACGCTGCAAATCATGCCTTCTCCTCGCTTTTCACCTCATGAAACTCCCCGGAGAACACAAGTTTAGGGCTAGGGTTTGAGAGAGGAGGAGAGGGGCTGCTAGGGTTTGAAACATAGGAGAAAAGAGGTGTTTTTAGTGTATAAACATGTGTATATATGACAGCAAACACGAAAGACTACAGCCCAAAACCCAAAATTCGAAACTGGAAAACCTAGTTTGACTAGAAACATACTCTTTGGTATTTTGGTTGTAACTTTCACATCCGATCTCGAAATGATGTAATTAAAGATTTGTTAGAAAGTTGCTGAAGAGATCTACAACTTTGGTCTTTTACACTTTCTTAGATTCTAACTGCATCAGTGCGTAAAATTTAGAAACTCATAACTGGTCATTATTCTCAGATTTCTCTTTTGGTCTTTGTGCATGTTCTATACATTTGCACTTATATATATATATATATTCACAAATATATATTGAATTAATTTTAAATCAATTCTTATCATATACAAACATCAAAATATATTATTCTTTACCATATGACATATTTATCATTATTTATCATAAAATATTCAAATATTTCGTGGTTTTACACAAATGGGGTCATAACCCAAGGGTATTGACCTTCAATAATATGGGTCATGTCCCTAAATATTTCAGCACCAAAAGTATTTGGGTGCCAAAACCTTTTTGATTTTAAACTCAAGATTCGTAGTATTTTTATTTTTTTCATTTCTTGGATTTGAAAAACATATTTTGAAAATCTTTTATGTTGATGAAAATTTTATGAAAACAAAACCAACATTTTTTATATTTTTGCTTTCATTACAATTTATGAATTTCATTGTTTTGATCCTTATGAGAGGTTCATGTTTGAGCAACCCCCAAAATTTATTGGGTATTTATTTTTAAATCATGTTTGCCGAGTGCTAAAAATTTTATATGAGTTGGAACATGCTCAAGAACTTGATATGATTGCCTCTCTTATTTTCTTGTCAAATGTGACAAAAATTAATATTGTTTTGTTTTTATGTTATTATGATTTATATTTTGATTTATGATTTCATTTGATTTATGATATCATTTGATTGATTTGTTATTCATTTGGATTTTTATGATTATCATGATTTTCATGGTTCTCATGATGTGTTTTCATTTGAAAATATTTTACATGATTCTCATGTTTTTTATTTCATAAATCTATTTAAACATTGTTTTTATATTTGTGTATTGAGATACCTTTTTATAACAATATATCTTTGTGTGCTCTCAATCAATCATGATTATTGCTTTTATAATTTGTTTTTGTGGATATATTGATCAAACTCGTAAATTTTTTTTATCCTTAAAAATTTGGTATTCATCTTTTAATTTCTAAGTCCCTTATGACACTTTGTCTTAATGATATATATATATATATATATTCTTCTTTAATGTGAGTGGTGTTTAGCATACTCTATATCTATGCTTTCTCACATATGTTTTTCCATACTCATATTGAATATATTCTTTCTGGCTTTTTGATAGAGGAGCTTTTCCCTATTTTATTTATTGTTTTTATACTCAGTTATGCTTTATGATAGGGGGAGATTTCGCTCTCTTCATTCTTGTTGTTCCCCCCATTTTTGATGTTGACAAAGAGGGAGAAACATTATGAGTATAGCTTTGGTTTTATGCATGATGTTTATGATTTACATATTCTTTTGTATCATGTACTTTTTATATCTCTTTGTGTAGATTGTTTGTCATTATCAAAAAGGAGAAGATTGTTAGCCTTGTTAGGTCTCATATTTCTGAGCCTACTTCCTAATTTTATTTTAATCCTTAAAAATAATTCCTAACAACATGTGTCGAGTGTTTGTATTTGTTTTGTTAGGTAATCTACACAAATATTTATCGAAGGTTGGATAGAATTGAGCTAAACAATACATCAAATGGAGGTTGGCGGAATATCAGTATGAAGTTATTACATATCAAGTTATATTCGAGATCAAGCTTCATCCGCAACCAAGTCAAGCTCATTTAAGATCAATCAAGCTTGGGTAAATTAGTTTAGGGTTTATACTATGTGTGTAGATACTTTAAGCTAAATCATATACACATACACGTTTTGGTTTTATAGTTTTCAAGTTTATATAAATATGAAACAAATATACTTATTTATATACATACATACATGTTTTATATTTATCATTTTTGGTTTTGGTAAACAATGTGTTTAGCCACATAAACATGAAAACTTAACAACACGTATATAAATATATTTTCATGTTTTGAATGGTTTACAAAATAAATGATATCTCACAAATGGTAAATAAAATTTGATAAATTCTTTTCTAACATGTTTTATTATATGTTTACAATGTTTTCCAAAACTTTTATAATTTTTGGATTTGATTTACTATGCTGAATTGATTTTACAAAATTAGGTGTTTTAGCAGTTTTCAGAATCTGAAATATCTATGTTCAAATATTTATTTCTCACAAATAAGAAGCGATATTTTAGAAATTCTTTCTCTAACATGTTTATCTATATGTTTAGAAACATAACTCAAAATGTCATGAGTTTTGGAGTTGAGTTTCTATTTTTTTAATTGATTTTATAAAGCTAGCTATGCAAAAATTTTAGAATCTGCCAAAACTATCAACAGTCGACTAATGACATCATCAGTCGATTAATGACATCATCAGTCGATTGATGTCATGTTTTCAGCCTATAATGGCTATTAACGGCTAGTTTTTGTTTTTATGAGTTTTTGGGGGTTTTTGTCTGGTTTAAGAGGCTATAAAAAGCCCTCAACTTTCATTGTTTCATATGAATGTTTAAGAAAGTTTCAAAACAAGTTTACAAGTGTTTAAGTTTAGTTTTAAGTTTGTTTTCAAGAGGGTTTATGTGAAGAACGTTTCACAAGAGGAGATCGTTTTTGTTTGGGCTTTCAATCTTCCAATCTCTCCCTCTTGTTCATTAGAGAAGTTTATCTAAACTCAATTTCTAGCTTCATTTATATTTATTATTGATTATTATTTCTATAAGTTAGATTTTCATATTGAGTTTAGTTTTGATTATTTCTCATTGTTTACACACACACACAACTATTGAGCTTCTAATATTATCACATTGAGTATATTTGTGTTGTGGGGAGTGTATCTTTGAGAGTGAGCTTACATAGAGTTCTCATCCATTGTAGAGAACAAATTATTTGTATTGAGCCCAATTTGTGAGTTCACATTGTATTACATAAGTACGCCGAGAGTAGTGTGTAGTAGTAAAGCCTAGAGAGAGGTAGTAATTTCGAACACTTAAGGAAGGTGACACGTGAGAGGCCAACACTTGAGGTTGTAGGTTGTGTGATTACATTGTGAGTGATTGTGAACGTTGATCGGTGAACATCGAAAACCGATATTGTGAGGTGTAAATATTTTTTGGGTGAGCGTCAAAAACCCAGTTGTCATAGTGAATTTCTCCCCGGGAGTGGGGAACGGAGACGTAGGTTAGAAGGACCGAACTCCATGATCATTTTCGTGTGTTTGAGTTTGCCTTGGTGTTATTATTTGTGCTTATCATTTGTCTCATTCTATATCGCCATTGTGTATTGCTCATTATTTATATTGCCCAATCACATTTGCATCTTATTTATTTTACCCTTGTTTATATTGTTTATCATTGCATATATATCTTGTTGCATATCATTTTTGCTAGGATATTAGTTAATAAGTTTATAAATTGGTATTAATATTGGATTAGATTAGCATTCATCCTATTCACCCCCTCCCCCTCTAGGGTACTTTCATAAGGGGCATTGTATCTTCTTCCTCTTCATCTCCACTAAGGACTTCCACTGTCATCCGGTTGGGAGATATTAGAACACCCCTCTCATTCATTCTTTTTGGAACTTCCGGTGATTTAGGTAAGTCGGCACGATGGGTCCTATGAGAAACGAGTGAGCTCACACGTTCCCTTGGAGAAAAAGAAGATGGAAGACTCAATGCACCTTCCTCATCGCTACCTCTAAATTCAGCACCTTCAGCCGCACCTTCTTGCTCGGATGTCCAAGATTCATCTTCAAAGAGTTCCTCATCGCTTTCATCAGAATCAACAACTTGTTTCCCTTTGTTGGGATTCAATAGGTTCTTTTCCTTTCCCAGAAAGAATAGTTTCTCGAACAATTTCAGTGGCAAGTCTGGATATTGTTGTCGTTTCTAGCTCTGAGATTTTCTTCTTTTTCGTGGGCGTGTTGGCAGTGATGAGCCATTTGTAATATAAGAATGTTATCTGTAGATGAGACTCGGCGACTGGAAGGCTAAATTAGGCATTTGTACAGCCACTTATGCTCTAAAACTAAGATCGTGCACCATCGATGAGACCACCATAAGTCTTCAGTCTTCTGTTTGGGTTCCCAACATATAGCTGGTCATATCCAAACTGACAAGTGAATCTACAAGGAAGATAAGGCTCGATGCTGCAAACATTCTTCACTCAGAAGATGAGGTAGCCAGCGCCTCCCAGAACTCTAGCTCCCGCCTCTCCCTCTCTGTCTTCCGCTCCATGCTCCGCTCCCTCGCCCGCCCCAACGACTTCACTCTCCCCTCCGCCCTCAAGGCCTCTGCCTCCCTCCCCGACCCCCTCGTCGACTCCCAGCTCCACTGCCTCTCCCTCAAGGCCGGCCTCATCCTCAACGTCTACAACGCCTCCGCCTCAAGTCCGGGCTCCCCCTGGACGCCAGGAGGGTATTCGACGAAATGCCTCTTGTAGTAGAAGGATTTGTTCTCTTTGCTGCGTCTGTGAAGATTTTTCCTTTTTATTTTGAAAGTTTTATTTATATGTGGATTATTGAGTAATTTGTATATGATGTGCATTTTTCAGATCGAAAACCAAGAGATGCTTGGTCTCAGCTTCAAGACTCATCCTAACATTAACCTAGTGTAGGGTAGATAGTTGGAGAATGGAGGTAAAGTTGATGTTTCCTTTTTGCAAATGTAAATAGATTATGAATTCTGATTCTTTGTTTTCTTCTTCATAACCATTTGCACTGGACATGCCTTCCACCGGTTGAGTGGAGTGTGCGTATGTGTTGTGTGATTGCGTTAGAATGAAAAAGCCAGAATTAATATTTTAACCACTTTAGAATTTTAGGAATCCTTCACCATTTCTCTAACTGATGAGGAAAATGTATTTATCTTGTTTGGAGTTTAATATCTAAAGTGTTTTGTTCATGCTTCATGCCTTCATCATTTCTAGTGTTTTGTTCATTATGATTGCAAAATGTGTTTCAGTAGACATTCATAGTTTCTTCTATCTGTCATTTAAAGCCATACTGAAACAAATGGACAGTGCACAAAGCTAAAAAATAAACTTGCTTGCCAACAAACAAAAGTAAAACTTTTGCCAGTAATAATCAAAATCAAACTCCAACATACTCCAGAATGGGCAGAGGAAGAAAGGACAAAAGAGAATGTCCTTTTTGTTGTATCTATTCAGTTTTAAATTATTATTATTTCATAAATGTGTCCATAGACATGACTCATGTAATACAGAGAATATGCTTCTAATGGAAGAGGGGCCAACATCATAGAACTATAAATAACATTATCACTGGTCCTCGTACTCAAGAACTGACTAATTATATCACATCATAAATTTTAATTGATTCTCTTCTTATTTCAGGTTTTTTGTCGTCTACACTGGTTGTTGACATATCTAAGGCATCAAAATGTTAAGGATTATACGCATAATAGAAGACAATCTTAGTGCTACCTGCATCACAGTAATGTTTGCTAATATCGTTTGACTTTTCCGTCCATACAAAGAAAAGTTTTTTCCCCCTTTCTATTTGGTTATTTGTATTTACATCAGTCTACAATAGTATCTTATGATAAATATTAGCCAAAATTCTCTATCGGGATTTCCATTGATTAAAGCACGCAGGTATTCACGCAGGAAGAAATAAGGAAGAAGAACCTAAATTGTCAAGGCACAAATCAGTTAGATGTTTGAATGACACCAGAGAAATTGAATCTTTAAGTTTATAGTCTAAATTATAATGGTAGAGATAACTTAATATTAACAATAATTTCTTATAACGAGTGATTTCCTCTGAAATTTTCCTTCAAATTCAAAGGTTGCACTTGCAGGTAACAGCTGACCTCACCCCTCTCAATCCAAGAAAGGTGGCTGTCAAGTTCGATACCTTCAAAATTCTTGGTCTGGTGAGTGATAATTTTCCTCGTAATTTAAGTATATTTACATTTTAGCACTCAGTAGTTATTAATACAGATCATTTTCTTTCTTTTCATCTTTTGTATTTTTATTTTTATTATGTTTTTTGTGATATAATAAGGCCAAAGTAAAGTCATATAGGAAAAGAACTTACCTCTTTGTGCTTTAATAGTACTAGTATTCATCCCGTGCTAAGCACAGCATCCTTACATATTATTTTTGTGCACATTTTTTACCATCTCATTTTTTTGGTTTGCCACGAGAAATTTATCTTAAACATACTTGGAAGTCCATCATATATAACCAATGAGGATATGCACAAACTTGAGTACAACATTTGATATTGGATACAATATTTAGAATTTGGTTAGGATTGGTTGAAAAAATAAGTCCAATATTAATTCTTTTTCCCCCTCTACGATTATTGGAAAACCCACTTAACTGTCAAAATATCAAGAAAAACCCTTAAATTCAAAAATTATCACAAAACTACCATTTTGATATTTAGTTGAAGATAATTCAGTGTGTATACTAAAGTTGCACCAGAAGGTTGAACTAAGTTTCACAACTGGTTTAATAATCAAACTGCGGGAGTAAAAATTGAAATTTGGATATCACCGATCCAAAACATTTAACCAAGATAGGTATCTTTTGACCCTTGTCAGATTTCAAGTACACGAAGGCTTAGCTATCTTCAAATTCGTTCCAGCCTTCAATTCCAACTTCATCTCCTTCTAAATTTAATAAAAACCAATCAATATAGTTCAAGTCCAAATGCAATTATATGTTGACTCCAATCAAATATCAAATCCCCAAAATTACAGGTTTTACGATATCAAAATTCACTTTTTTCAAAATTTCAATCAATAGAACCAAAATAATTAAGGACCAGAGAGATAGAGAGAGATTGAAAGCACCAGTTAGGGGATTCTCAGATAAAGTGTTGGGTCCCGTGGCGATGAGTGAGTAGCTAGCGACAAAAAACAAAGCGTTCACAGCGAACGCCATCTTGTCGCTAGGGTTTCTGAAATTAGTGCGCAAAGCCCTAATCACCGCCATCACTGAGTTATCTATCGTCATTGAGATTTCTCTGGATCAAAATTCCCCCCTTTAACTTGATAACCCCAAAGTATTCAAATTGACATTAACTTGACAATTTGATACCCAAAGCCCTAACTTTGTTCCTAACTTTCACCAAACTCAAAAAACTAAAATTGGTTAAGAAAATGGGAACTTTTACTGTTCACCATCTGGTTTTCCTTTAGTTATGACTCATCAACTCACCATGATACTCATCAACTCTATGCATAACATAAACAAATATTCTCTTGCTTGGCCCAAGACTATAAACCATGCCATTTATGTTACTATCCTTCACAATATGCCTAGCACATTGGGCTAAATTAGTGCCAGGAATCTTATACAACAAATCCAATAAATCGTTAGGCATTAAATAATTTATAACAACATCTTTCAACTCCCATAAAAAGAATAAATCTATAATATGATAGCCTTTAAATTGAACTTTACCACCAACATATTTCAGATGGGCAAAATTTGAAAACAGACCCCTTTACAAAAATATTCCCAAAAAAAGACCCGTTTTGAAAATATTCGCAAAAAACAATCTAGTTTCAGACTTGAGGCTGAATCTGGGTCATTTTTTGTGAAAAAAGTTCCCAAACTTCACGGGAGTTGAACTTCCGTGAAGTTTTTTACATAACAAAACTTCACGGGACTTCAACTCCCGTGAAGTTTGGGAGCTTTTTTCCCAAAAACCGACCCAGTTTCAGCCCTGATGTTGAAACCAGGTCGTTTTTTGAAAATAAAGTGGAAACGGGTCTTTTTTTGGGAATATTTTTACAAAAGGGTCTGTTTTCAAAATTTATCCTATTTTAGATTCCCCTCATCCCATGTGAACCTACCACCACAGTGATACTCCACTATGAAAAAAATCATACATCCTGCAATGACACAACCACACATGCTTCATCAATAAACTTAACAATAAACTAAATAATAAGAAAATAAACTATCAAATAATATTAAACTACATTACACATGTATTCATCTTTAATAAACTAAATAATAAGAAAATAAACTATCAAATAATATTAAACTACATTACACATGTATTCATCTTTAGATGTACATTTCTAAAAAATATTCACAGGCAGCTTCAAACCAAATTAAAAGACCAAGTATATTTCTAGTCCCAAAAGCATATAAACTACACAAAACTAACTTGAGAAATAACCTTACAGATACTGCATGCATCATATTTACAGGTTCCATTATTTTTCATGCCAACTAAAACATACACAAAAGAACTGTATAGTGGGTGTTCTTCCCATCTTCAGATAACAAAGAAAAAGAACTGTTTTTAGCAAGAGAGCCTACACATATTATCTAACTCCTACTCTATTTTATCTATCTCAAATTTTCCAAATAGGCTTTTCTAAATAAACCAATTAAGCTAGTTCTTCGTTGATTTCCCAAACTTTTATTTATCTAAATCAGATTTTAGATAGAGAGAAACTTGTATTCTGTGTTCTATTATGAATTTAATATGCAATCATGTTTCGACTCATTCGCCTTAACATCTATTAAAATGATATTCAAGTTTTAGTATAGATGTATGATTAAATAACATCCTGCAATGGTAAAGTCATAAAGGAAAAGAACTTACCTCTTTGTGCTTTGATAGTATTCGAACAGATACCAAGGTAAACTTAATATTTTTTTTTCATATGTAGCATTCATGTAAAGTTTTTTTTGAACTTCATAAGATCATTTTATCACATGTCTACACAAACAATCTTGCACTAATTTGGTGAAAAATATTCTTACAACTTGAAATTTCATAGAACTAATTTGTTGAATATATTTGTCATGAAATTTGTAGCTAGATCATGGTGTGGAGAAGAAGAAGAGCAATCTTGGGAGAAGAAGAAGATGAAACAGAGTTATTGTCCACATTTATTTCTCTCGAGTTATATTTGTTCTTTTCTCTCGAGTGGTGGATGCCTGCAATTGTTTGGATATTGTTGATATGTACAACCTAGTGACCTATAAGTTTCCTCTCTTGATTCTACTGTATCTTTGCCTGAAACGAAGCTGTGTATCTTTCTGCCTTCTATCTAAGAAATATGTCTTTGGTTTGCTGGTTTCTGAGAGCAAGTGTTTCATATTTCTCTTTTCTTATTGGCAAAATAATATCTTGGAGTTTTGGTATAAGCTTCTTAAAGAGAAGAATGTAAGCTGTAGTTTGGTTGAGATGCTTGATTGTAACAAGAGGAAATAATATCATTTACAAAGTTTTAGCCTTTATAGATTCCTAACCCAAAAAAACACACTGTAGCATCAGTATCCTAGACGGAATACCTACTATCCTAGACGGAATACCTACAATCCTAGACGGAATTCCGTCCCGGAATTCCGTTTAGGAGGGACGGAATTCCGTCTAGGATGCTTCCTAGACGGAATTAATTTCCGTCTACGATGCAGTATTCTAGATGGAATTTTCATCTAGGATGCATCCTAGACAGAATTCCGTGCCTCCTTGACGAAATTCCGTCTAGGATAGTAGGTATTCCGTCTAGGATACTGAAGCTACAGTGTTTTTTTTTGGGTTAGGAATCTATAAATGCTAAAACTTTATACATGATATTATTTCCTCTTGTTACAATCAAGCAACTCAACCAAACTACAGCTTACATTCTTCTCTTTAAGAAGCTTATACCGAAACTCCAAGATATTATTTTGCCAATAAGAAAAGAAAAATCCGAAACACTTGCTCTCAGAAACCAGCAAACCAAAGACATATTTCTTAGATAGAAGGCAGAAAGATACACGGATTCGTTTCAGGCAAAGATACAGTAGAAATAAGAGAGGAAACTTATAGTTCACTAGGTTGTACATATCAACAATATCCAAAAAATTGTAGGCATCCACCACTCGAGAGAAAAGAACAAATATAACTCGAGAGAAATAAATGTGGACAACAACTCTGTTTCATCTTCTTCTTCTCCCAAGATTGCTCTTCTTCTTCTCCACACCATGACCTAGCAATCTTGGGAGAAGAAGAAGATGAAACAGAGTTGTTGTCCACATTTATTTCTCTCGGGGTATATTTGTTCTTTTCTCTCGAGTGGTGGATGCCTACAATTGTTTGGATATTGTTGATATGTACCACCTAGTGAACTATAAGTTTCCTCTTTTGTTCTGCTGTATCTTTGCCTGAAACGAAGCCGTGTATCTTTCTGCCTTCTATCTAAGAAATATGTCTTTGGTTTGCTTGTTTCTGAGAGCAAGTTTTTCAGATTTTTCTTTTCTTATTGGCAGAATAATATCATGGAGTTTCGGTAAGCTGTAGTTTGGTTGAGATGCTTGATTGTAACAAGAGGAAATAATATCATGTACAAAGTTTTAGCATTTATAGATTGCTAACCCAAAAAAACACTGTAGCATCAGTATCCTAGACCGAATTCCGTCTTAGGGGCACGAAATTCCGTCTAGGATGCTTCCTAGACGGAATTCCGTCTAGGATGCATCCTAGATGGAAATTCCGTCTAGGATACTGCATCCTAGACGAAATTCTTTTCCATCTAGGATGCTTCCTAGACGGAAATTCCGTCTAGGATACTACATCCTAGACAGAATCTTACTGGACCGATATCCTAGACGGGATTCTGTTTACGATAGCCTTCTTAGACAGAAATTTGACTTTCCTAGACAGAATTTTCTGTCTAGATACTTCGTTTTTTACTAGTGGTAGTGAAACAACACCATCAAACATTATGCAATCCTGACATTTCTAATGAAATACAATTCAAAATTTTTGGCTGACAAGGTATTAAACAACAAAAGTAAACAAAAAGCACAGTGTTTCCACCGTCTTGACAATAACTACCAAACAAGGAGTAAATATTTACGGTAGCAGTACAAGTCCTAGATTAAACAAATAATTTTTGTGCAATGCGCCCCTCCCCCCAACCTCCAACCTTGATGTCATCAAATAACTAAATTAAGCCTTCTTCCTAAATTCGCCTAAATTTAATCATATGCTTTCTTTAGCCTCCTGATCTGCTTTGCTCCCTGAAGAGGAAAAAAAATAAGTACACTCACCTTAAAGGTGATGTAAACTAATGAAAATAAATAAATAAATACTATGAACAACAATAAGCACATGCTACTAAGAAATATTTATGGATAGATTTGAAATAAAAGCTTAAGACTTAATTACCAAAAAACAAATAATCCTCAGAATAATCTCCTCTCCCTTCACTAGATGTATTTCTATTTTTATTCTTTCAAAATACTATTGTGATAGGCGACCGAAATACATCTTCATTTATAGATTCCAGACTATACGACAAAATATAAAATACCCATTTCTCACAAATAGAAAACTAAAATTTGGTTCAGGTGCAATTATGCTACAGGTTCAATTCTAAGTAATTCACGCTCTATTTGGAGGTTTATCAATCACAGTTATTCTTATATATTTAAGCAAAAACAAGTTTTTTGCTCCACGATACACCACATTTAGATTTATTTAGAATTGAACATCAGTTAAGCAGATGGACTGAAATACCTGCCCTTTAAATTATAAGCGAGGATCAAAATATTATGTAGATATAACAAAACAGCACAATAGGCCTTCTCTCTAATAAGGTACATTGCATCCTAAAGCTTCCTAGCAGGGATCATCAACTCAATGCATCCTTATTACAAATTTGAATCGTGGAGATTTATAATGCTCAAAATTTAGTATCAGTTTCATCCATTTAATATTTTTTAGGACTTACAGTTCAAAGTTAAATAGAGATTATGATAATATTTGAGCACACATCACCTTCATGCCACAATCATATTTGTAGCGCAAAATAAACAGAACGAAATAACATCATATTGAGGGTGTTCCGTAAAACATTTGATGAAAGGTTTAACATAAGCAATAAAAGTATACAGATAAACAAGGATGTCAATGCGTGAAAAAGGTATAACATAAATTTACTTTGTCAGGAAGAAGATGAACAACATAAATAAACAATGACAACAACCATGTTATCCATTGCCTAAATATAAGATCCTAACCAAATAACTGCTTAACCCTCTTTTGTCTAAACACGAGACCGGCAAAATATTAAATTCAAGACTCTAAGAAATCCTATTATGTAGGAGATCCTATTATGTTCTAATATGTAAAGTACCTATAGCTCTATAATTCAGTCTACTTCTTAGTTTCTTCATTTCTTTTCTGTGCAAATTCTTAAGTAAAGACCATCACCATGCCATAAAAGAAGTATAGAATCCCCATTAAGGTGTTAGGATATACGTCAACAAGAACGCCTCGAACGGAGATGCAATACACACCCAAACGATTTTGTAATCACAAAAAAAGAAACAAATTCAATCACAGTACTCACAGATATAAAGTGGTTCACTCTTACAGAGTTACTCCACGGTGCAACGACGACGCCCAGTTCTTTTATATTCCAAAACAATTAGATCAAAGAGAACACCCTCTCTTGATCAAGATACATTCCAAGTATTCTCACTAACCCTCTCCTTGATATTAAGAAAAAACTCTCTATTTTTCCTTTCTCTCACTCTTCTATAAGAGGAGTTGTTTCTGGGATGATTTTTCTAAAGAGTTTTGGCCCTATTTATAGTGTTTGGGAAAAACTATGCACTAATAAAATATTATTCGTGGTGGGACCCGCTATTTTATTAATTTCAAACATTTTAGTAGCTTTTAGCCACCGATTTCTTTTTTTGTCAAAAAGGGCTGCTGGCTGAGTCAAAAATGGTTGTTGGCTAACAATCTCTCACTTGAAGATTTGATTGAGTATCAATCATATCTTCACATCATCCTTGGTTGCATCATCCGGATATCTTGTATCTTTGGCGTCTTGCACGGCCCTCAATGTTCTCAACAGAGGCCATATGAGGCTGCACACAGCCTCACCTTCTCTAGCGGAACTGGCTAAGTCAGCATATCGGCTGGATTGTACCTCATATAAATCTTCACAAGCTTGAACTTGTTCCTGCTTTGCCATCTCCGTATGGCATGGTGCTTCACGTTAACATACTTAGTTCGAGCATGGAATGCGTTGTTCTCTGACAAGTGAATGACACTCTGATTGTTGTAGTGGATAAAGTATTTCTCAAAGCTTACCCCAAGCTCAAGAAGAAAAGCTTTCAACCATAGCAACTCCCTTGCTGCCTCTGCTACAGACACATATTCTGTTTCGGTTGTTGACAAAGCCATAGTATCTTGTAACTTGGATCTTCGACTTATCGCTCCACCACTCAAGTTGAAGATGTAGCCGCTCGTGCTCCTTCTTGAGTCTATGTCTCTAGTGTAGTCTGCATCACAAAAGCCTTCTAGCTATAAATCAGCCCCCACCATACTCAAGACAATGGTTGGATGATCATCTCAAGTAGAATAGAAGCCACTTGACCACACCCCAGTGTTGCTTCTCTGGATTTCTTATAAAGCGACTCACAACTCTCATTCCTTATATAATATCTTACCTCGTGCACACTATCGTATACATCAAACACCCGATGGCAGATGCGTATGGTATGTTGGCCATAAACTCATGTTCTTCAGCAGTCTCTGGTGTTTGGGTCTCTGATAGCTTGAAATGGCTCACAAACGGTGAGCCCACCGATTTAGCTTTCTCCACGCCAAACTTTTCAAAAATCTTCTCAATGTAGGCCTTCTTAAACAACCTCAGCCTCCTTGCTGATCTGTCTCTGATGATCCTCATCCTAAGAATTTGGTTTGCTAGACCCAGATCCTTCATCTCAAAGCACTCGGAGAGACGTCCCTTGAGTCCTTCAATAAGGGCCAAGTCGGGCCCAGTAATCAACATGTCATCAATATAAGTATAGAGTATTACATAGGGTTTTCCATATCTCTTGATGAAGCTGTAGTGGTCTGTGTCGCATTTAAGAAAACCATTCTCCTCTATAAAGTTTTCGAACAATATGTACCATTATCGCGGAGCTTGCTTCAGGCCATACAAGCTCTTATGCAGGCAACACACGAGGCCCTCCTGCCTCGTTCCTCGAAACCCACTGGTTGATGCATATATATCTCTTCCTCCAAATCTCCATGAAATATTTCCATCTTCACATCCATCTACTCTAGATGGAGATCTCGAAATGTCACAATACTCAACACAGTCCGGATTGTGGTTAACTAGACGACGAGAGCGAAAACGTCAGAATAGTCAATCCCTGTTTTTTGCTCATAGCCCTTCACTACAAGCCTTTTGTAGCATCTCCATCCATCGGCTTCATCCTTGACCCGATAAATCCACCGATTGTGAAGAGCCTTTCACCCTTTTGGAAGATTTACGAGCTCCCAAGTCTCATTCTTTATCAAGGATTTTATTTCTTCCTCCATAGGAGACTCCCACTCACCCCGAGCTTTGCCGGTATGCTAGACCTCCTCATAGCTCTTTGACTCACCACTTTCAGTCAGGAGAAGATAATTCATGGTGGAAAGGTACCTCTCTGGTACCCTTGGATTTCTTAGAGCTTTGTGAACTGCTATCGACAATTCTACTGGATCTAGCTATTGTGCATCCGGTATGTTCTCTTGGTCTCCATCTTCTATGCTAATTAGTATCTCACTATCGTTCTCACTGTCAGAAATATCTGGCAAAAGAGGGGGAGATAGCTGACTCCCACTCACCTCTTTTGTCTTGTACACTGCATTCTCATGGAACACGACGTTACGATTGCGCACCACCTTGTGCGCATCGTGATCCCAAAAATGATACACATACTCATCTCCTCCATAGCTGATGAAAGAGAGCTTATTGACTTTGGATCAATCTTTGACCGGTCTGTAGGATTGGTCATGATATAGGCGTCACAACAAAATACTCGTAAGTTCTCTAGCTTCTGCTTCTTTCGGGTCCTTGCCTCTTTAGGTATCCCATAACTAAGAGCCACAGAGGCATGCCATTAATCAAGTATGTAGTAGTATTGACACCTTCGGCTCAAAAACTCTTAGGCAATCCGAAGTGGATTCTTATACTTCTGGCGCGCTCCATGATAGTGCGATTCATATGCTCCACCACTCAGTTGTGCTGAGGTGTGTCTGGGATGGTCTTCAGTCTCCTAATCCCATAGGACGAGCAGAAGTTCTTGAACTCCTGGTTGCAATACTCGCCTCCATTATCAGACTTTAGGTACTTTAGCATATTACCTGTTTCATTCTCCACACATGCAAGCAACTTCTTGAAGATGATAAAAAACATTTGACTTGTGCTTCAAGAAGAACACCCATAGTTTTCTAATTCATCATCAATAAAAGTGACAAAGTAAAGAAAGTTGCCAATAGATGGGACTTGCGTAGGCCCCCACACGTCGGTGTGCACCAAGTCTAATTTTTACAGTTTTGGAGCTGGTTCGGTCTTGTTAAAGCTCACCTACTTCTATTTGCCTAGGATGCAGTCTTCACAAAAAGTCAAATCGATCTTGCTCAGACCTGGAAGCCTCTCTCTCGTGACCATAATCTGTATTCCCTTCTCGTTCATGTGGCCAAGTCGTCGATGCCAAGTCATGTAGTTCACAGATGATGATGATGCTTGTCTTGCGGTAAGCAAGCGGTCGATCTTCCTATTGGTGATGTAGAGAGACCCCTTGCATTTGTCGTGTGCTACCACCAGGGTACCCTTGGACACCTTCCAGCTTCCCCGATCGAAGGATACTCTGTAGCCGGAGTCGGTCAGTTGCCCGACTGATATAAGATTCCGCTTGAGATCCGGTACATGCCGAACGTTGTTCAGCATCAAGGTAGTGAAATTATCCTAGAGGGGGTGAATAGGGTAATATGTTAATCTAATCTAATTTAATGCTAATTTAAAACTTATTAACAATATATTCTTACAAGTATGATATACAACTAATTATGAGCAAGAATATGTAATATAAACAAAGGGCGATATAAATATAAACTAAAATACAAATGGGATAGTGCAAATAATCAACACAAACACACAAAAATGATCATGGAGTTTGGTCCTTTCGACCCACGTCTATGCTCCCCACTCTTGGGGAGAATCCACTATCACAATGGGTTTTCAACATTCACCTAAAATGTTTACACCTCACAATCGGTTTTCTAGCTCACCGAAAATTTTCACAATCTCACGCACTTGCAATCACACTCTATATCCTCTAAGTGTTGGCCTAGCCTGTGTCACCTTCCTTAAGTGGTCGGATTTATAACCTCTCCCTAGGCTTTACTACCGACGCCACTCCTCTTGGAATTAACCCCATCTCTCACCACACACTCCTCTCGGTGTACAAGTGTATTATAAAGTATATCTCACAATAAGTGCAATACAAGGTTGGTTATCTACAATAGATGAGAACTCAATTAAGCCCACTCTCAAAGTTATAATCCCACAACAAAATTATACAATATGTGTAAAAATACTAAAGCTCAATGGTTGTGTGTGTAAACAATGACAAAATAACAAAGCAACTAATTAAACTTAAATTAATCTAGCACAAGTATATATGAATAAAAATATAAATAAGCTAGAAGATAAGTTTAGAAAAACTTCTCTACAAATCAGGAGTGAGAGAGATAGAGATTGAAAGCCCATACACCAAAGGAATGATCTCCTCCTCTTGTGAAACTATCTTCACAAAAACTAAACTTGAAAACTCTTTAAAACTTTAAACAAACTTGCCCGAAAACTTAATTTTCATTTTTCTTAGATAGTTCAGAAGTTTGTAGGCATAGGGTATATTTATGCTCATGAAACAACCCCCAAAACCAAGAGAAAACCCAACAAAAAGACAAAAAAAAGGAAACCTAAAAATCTAAAAAAATAACCGTTATAGTGTTATAATTCGACTTGCTACTGTTCATAAGTCGACTTATAACTAGCCGTTATAGGCTGAAAAAAATATAAGTTGACTTGCAAAAATCATAAGTCAACTTGCTAAAATGATAACTCGACTTATAACATATAAGTCGACTTGCTTTGGTGATAAGTCAACTCAGCAGGTAAAAAATATATTTTCTAGAATAGTTCATAAGCCAACTTACTACAGTAAATAAGTCGACCAATAAACATGCACTGACACTGTTCATGTTTGAAAACTGAGTTTTGAAGTGCCTTTAAAAATAGTAAATAAATTATAAACAATGTGAATGTGACGCACCAGGGTTCACACAAGGCTGCAGTCCCAGGTAAAACCCGAATTGTCAAACCTGCCATGCACCAAACACCATGCTATGACATATTTCACCATCACAATCATTATCTCTCTAGTGGAAACAATAAATAGATGAAGGTACAGACATGCAAAACTAGAAATAGAACAACACCGAATATACACTGAAGAAGCATAAGAAATATTAATAATGAGACCAACTGGAATAAAATAGATATATCTCTGAGTCTGAACTGAATCTCAAATACAATGAGTCAAATAAACAAAGTCTTACAATAGCTCTCAACTCTATGAAATAAAATACCAATCTAGAGTCTGAAAATAATCAACTAAATGTGGAGTTCTGCAATAACTATAAAATATAATAAATAGCTAAACGGACAACTAAGATGTCCCATCAACCTGTGACTCTCCGTGCACCAGACTCGCTGCCTGAAAAGGGGGGAAAACAACGAGCGTCAAAGCGCTAGCGAGATCATCACTATCTCTCCCTATGGAAAAGGGTAGGAGTATATAGAAAATAGAGTCAGTACATACATATATCAAATCATTCTTATAACTCTCTATGAATAAAAAACAAATAATCAATGATAAATACCCCAATCTCCAACATAAAGAATAATCATCTCATCTTGAACTACGTCCGAGTGACCTGCTCTAACATAAGAGGATATCAACATTTGCTAAAACAAATATATCTACCGTCCATAACGGGTGTATCAAAATCTCAAAGGAAATACCCTACTCACGGGCAATCTATCATGAAAGTAAAGCTTACAACTGATCAACTATCTATGTGTGCATCATCTTGTACTATAACGATACTTTTGTAATGCTTGTTACTCAATCGCTCTGCGGCAATAGGGTTTATTATTCTCCTATTCCAGATACATGTAACAACGATACTATTGTAATACTCTTACTCAATCATTCTGTGGCAAATAGGTTTCATCTCCCTATTTTCAGATACGTATGGAACAACATTATTCATATGTATTTATCAAATTAACTCATGTCGAAAGTGTGTCAATCTAACACAATCTAGCATACATGCACCAATCTCGGTGTGTGTGTCCAGATCTGAAGTTTACCATTTTTCCAGATGTTTATCAAGCCTTAACATTATAGTTAATCATCACAAAGCCGAAAGGAACACTCGAAAACCCAAAATCCAACTCAACTGAACATGCACAGCCAAAAAAAACTAGCGGTCGACCGTGGTGGTCGACCGCGACGGGCTCCAGAGACTACCCAGGTCTCTGTCCTGCACACGGTCGACCGTGGATCCACGGTCGACCGCGGATCCTGATTCCAGTTTTTTAGATTTGTTTGTGTGTGTCGTGATCACATCGTGTTTTCTTGATATAAACATGTTTAAAACTTTATGAAACTTGCATGCAAACATGCCACAGCAGATAGGAACATCTGGAAACAAACTCAACATGTATAACCATGATTTTATGCATTAGATTTATATTCAAAACCCTAAAACATGCATAAAAGCTCAAAACGATAAATCAAACTTCTTTCTTTAGATTAACAATGTTTTAAAATCATCTTCAGATCTTAAATACATCTGTAAACTTCATGCTCAACCTTTTTAGCATGAAAAGACCTAATCTTTATACATAAAATACAAAAGAGTTGTCTATTATACATAATCTACTCGTTTATGCTCTACAAAACATGTTTAAATCTCTTTAAAAACCTTTTAAAGACTGTGAGGGGGATTAGTAGAGATGATACTCGCCTGGGGTTGTAGAAAAACGTGTTAGAAGCAACGTCGAAGGAGATCTCCACTCCAAAAGCCAAAAATCAACAAAAACCTAACTTGAAAACCTCCAATCTTCTTCAAGAAATCAAACTAGGGTTTGGGGGGTTTGGTGGCTATTAGGGTTCTTAGGAATACTGAATAAAACGTGAAGAACTCTTATATATATCAAGAAAAAAATGAATATGGGCTTAGAAATCTGAAACCAACTCAAAACAAGTTTAAAACAGTGTGCAGGTTTCGCGCTCGACCGTGGCAGTCGACCGGACTGCAGTCGACCATGGCAGTCGACCGGACTGAAATTTTTTAGCTCCGCATATGTTTGGCTATTTGTGCATGTTTCAACTCTTCTCTCTCTCATGTATGAACTCGTTCATACTCAAATGATTTTTATCATACTAAATATCCATATATCATAATTAATCACACCTTTATTATATTATTCACAAAGTATTGGGGTTTTACATTCACCCTCCCCCCTAAGAGAATTTCGTCCTCAAAATTCTACAGTCACATCTCAAAGCTCAATAACTGGAAAAAAACACATTAAGAAGGTATAATTCATATTAAGAATCCCTTCTGCACACATCGCATAGTATTAGCACATCAATATTTAAAGTTAACAATCTAGAATGCAAACATTCGCACCTTAATCCCTAACTAAAAAAATGAGTACGTCGAGCGAAAAATCCAAACAAGGAACCTCCCGTATATACCATGTATTTCATATGATTAAGGATCAGGTGATAATATCCCTTTTCTAGTGTTAAAGATAAATATAAATGTGACTAAACAATCATAGATAATGATAACTATGAAGTCATATAAGCATATCAACATCATACCTGTCCAAACAGGTGCGGGTAGTCACGACGAACATCCTCCTCGCGCTTCTAAGAAATCTCTTTGGCTCCTTGCCGGTTCCACTGAACTTTCACTAATGGAATGACTTTATTTCTAAGTTTTTTATTTTCTCTAGCAAGTATGCATACCGGTACCTCTACGGTAGTGAAATTATCCTGAATCTCAATCTCTAGTGAGTCAATCACTCTTTACTGCTCATCATCCCGCAGATGCTTATTAAGCATCAAAACATGAAAGACATCGTGTACACTCGACATCGATGCTGGAAGATCTAATCTGTAAGAAACAGTTCCAATGTGCTCGATGATTCTGAAAGGACCAACATATCTCAGGGCAAGTTTCCCCCGTCTACCGAATCGCTGAACGCCCTTCATCGGTGATACTTTCAACATAACTAAGTCTCTGACCTAAAACTCTAAAGGTCGTCTCTACTGATCTGCATAGCTCTTTTGCCGACTCTGCGCCATAAGAATACGCTCTCGAATCAATGTCACCTTCTCTGTGGTTTTCCTAACTAACTCTAGACCAATCAATAGACTATCCTCTAGCTCTGCCCAATAAATAGACGATCTGCAAGGTCTCCCGTACAAAGTTTCGTACGGTACCATCCTAATGGTAGCTTGATAACTATTATTATATGCAAATTCAATCAGTGGGATGTGATCCTCCCAGCTACCCTAAAAATCTATAACGCATGCTCTCAGCATGTCCTCTAAGATCTGATTCACCCTCTCGGTCTGACCATCTGTCTGGGGATGAAAAACACTGCTAAATGATAACTGTCTGCCAAAAGCATCCTGAAAACTCCTCCAAAAATAAGATGTGAAGACTGAGCCTCGATCTGATACAATCGTCTCCGGAACCCCATGCAATCTAATAATCTCCCGAATGAAGATCCTCGCATACATATCTGCCGTATGAGTCATCCTCACAGGTAAGAAATGTGCGGACTTAGTCAATCTATCCACTATAACCCAAATAGAATCATTTCCTTTCTTTGTCTTGGGTAACCCCACTATGAAATCCATGGAAATATCTACCCACTTCCACTCTGGAATGGGTAAAGATTATAGGGTTCCTGCAAGTCTCTGATGTTCTGCCTTAACTTGTTAGCATTTATAACATTTAGCTACATAATCGGTAATCTCTCTGCGCATACTACTCCACCAAAAATGCCTCTTCAAATCCTTGTATATTTTTTTCGTGCCTGGGTGGACTGTATATCTGCTGCGATGAGCCTTATCAAAAAGTTCCCTCTTCAGCTGTAGATTGTTCGGCATAACGATCCTGCCCTTCATCCTAAGGCCTCCATCTACTCTAATAGTCCAATCATCCTTGGGTTCTTTGGAAATCTCCCCTTACGGGTTTGAATCCAAGAATCCTCTAACTAAGCTCCCACTACTCTATCTCTCCAAGATGGCTGTACAGATAATGCTCCTAAGAACACACAGCTCCCACCAATCTCTGGCCTGAAATGAAAATGACTGAGGGTATAAAGATTCCGATATAGTGAACACCTCAAAGCTGCTAGTCTGCGACGATGCTTCCTGCTCAATGCGTCTGCTACCACGTTCGCCTTTTCCGGATGATACTGTAGAGCAAACTCATAATCCTTAATAAACTCTATCCATCGCCGTTGCCTCTGGTTGAGTTCTTTTTGTGAGAAGAGGTACTTCAAACTCTGGTGATCTGAGAATAACTCAAACTACACTCCGTACAAATAATGTCTTCATGCCTTCAGTGCAAAGACCACTGCTGCTAGCTCCAAATCGTGCGTGGGATAATTCTGCCCATGAGTCCTCAACTGTCTCAAAATATAACCTACGACTCTCTGGGTCAACATCAATACACCACTAAGACCCGATAAGGATGCATCCGTGTAGACAACAAAGGTCTTATCACTGCTGGGAATAATCAATACTGGAGCTGAAGTCAAATTAGTCTTCAATGTCTCAAATGCCTTCTGGCACTCTATGCTCCAAATGAACTGTACACCCTTCTTAGTAAGACGTGTAAGTGGTGTGATAATCCTCAAGAAATCCTGAATGAATTTTCTGTAATAGCCTGCTAGGCCTAAGAAGCTACGAATCTCGGTAACTGTCTTCGGTGGCTCCCAATCAAGTACGGCTTCTATCTTAGCCGGATCTACTACAATGCCCTCCTGGCTGATAACATGGCCCAAAAATCTGACCTCTGATAACCAGAATTTACACTTGCTAAATTTAGCATACAACTGGTGCTCTCTCAAAGTCTGCAATACTAACCTCAAATGCTGCTCGTGCTCGACCTCCAACCTCGAGTAGATAAGAATATCATCGATGAAAACTATCACAAACTGGTCCAAATACGGACAAAAAACCCGATTCATCAAATCCATGAATATTGTAGGTGCATTGGTCAACCCAAATGGCATGACAAGAAACTCGAAAGACCCATATCAAGTCAAGAAAGCGGTCTTGGGAATATCCATCTCCCGAGCTCACAACTGATGATAACCAGAACGAAGATCTATTTTCGAGAAACACTGCGCTCTCTGCAACTGGTCAAACAAGTCATCGATCCTCGGTAATGGGTACCTGTTACGGATAGTGACCTTGTTCAACTCACGATAATCTATACACAATCGCATACTCCCATCCTTCTTCTTCACAAAGAGGATCAGTGCTCCCCACGGAGAATGACTCCATCAAATGAAGCCCTTAGACAACAACTCATCTATCTGGATCTGTAGCTCTCTCATCTCAGCAGGCGCCATACGGTAAGGAGCTCGGGAAATCAGTGCGGTGCCTGGCTGCAACTCTATGCAAAACTTGACCTCTCTCACTGGAGGTAATCCTGGTATGTCCTGGAAGACATCCTGATACTCTGAGACTACTCGCATCTCAGACAAATTTACGTCCCGATCCCGTAATATCGTCTCCTCTACATACGCCAGAAATGACTCAGCAAACTGGTTGCCTCTGGAGATTGCTACCACTAACTCTGATCCATCATAAGCTCGCAAACTGACTGTTTTCGCAAAACAGTCGATACTCACATGGTAGAAAGATAACCAATCCATACCAAGAATCACATCGAATTCAGACATATGCAACACGATCAAATCAATCGTGAACTCATAATCGTCCAAGCTGACGATGCATCTCCTACAAACACTCTCTAATAGAGACATCTCTCCCAACGAAGTAGATACAGATAAAGGGAAATCTAACAGCTGAGCTACAAGTCGAAGTCTAATCGAAAAATCATAGGAGATAAAAGAATGTGAAGCGCCAGAATAAAAAAGAATACGTACTGGAAAGGAATTCACACGGAATTTACCTTCCACCACAACTCCGCTTGCGCCATGATCGTGAGGAACCACTGCATACACTCTACCGGTCTGCTGTTCTGCATCGCTTGGAGTGAATGGTGCCATCTGCCTTTGCTAGATCTCCTGGACTGCCCGAACCTGTCCCTTTATCCTCTGAACTACTGGAGGTGCCTCAATCCTTGTCTGCTAGCCCTGACCGCGTCCCTGAGCGTGGTTCTACTGATGCTACTGAGTCCTGTCCTACTGGCCTGCTGCGGGTACGCTGCGACACTTGGTTGCTCGGTGCCCAATCTTGTTACAATTGTAACAAGCTCTCTAGAATCGGCGCTGCTGCTACGCTCTCTGGTCCTGCTGATAGCCCTTCTTATGGGGACCCTGATGATGCGGACCCTTACCCTGCTACTGGGGTCCTCCTGAGCCTCCAAATGATCTCTTTCCTTTTACTTTGTCCTCGGACTGCCCTGACTTACCATTGTCCTTGCCCTTGATGAATATGGCAGTATCCGTCTCCTGAGCCATGGCAGCATCTGCCACCTCTCGCACTGAACAAAACCTCTGAGATACTATATACCGACGTAACCCTAGACGAAGTCCGATCATGAATATCTAAGCCTGTCGCTCCTCTGTGTGCCTCATGTCGGTGAATCTGAACAATGACATGAACTTACTCTCAAAGTCCATGTCAGACATATCTCCCTGCTCTAACCGAGCTAGCTCTAACTTTTTCCCGGCTTTCGCTACAGTTGAAACATACTGATCATCAATCAGATATATAAAGGTCTCCCATGAAACCGTCATCCTCTGCTCTGGGGTGAAACGAAGTCGATACCATCCTCCTGCATCGCCCGTGAGGCTGAAAGCCGCTAGCCTCTGCTTCTGCACTGAATTAACATTCATCATATCTAAGATGTTGCTCACATCCTCTTTCCACTTGTGTGCAGCAATAGAATCCGTCGAACCGTGGAACTCTGGTGCTTTCAACTTTTGATACCTCTCAACCAAACGAAGCCAAGCCTCCTGATCAGCTACTCCGTCATCAACTGGTGGTGTCGGTGGGATCACTGGTGCCCTCTCTGGTATTTTCTCCTGAATAGATAACTCTTGAACGAGTGCCTCTCCATGAACGGAAGTCTCTTGACGAACCTGGGCTGCTAACTGCTCCTCAATAGCCGCCATACGAGCTGCCAATGGTGCTATAAGATTGTTGCGGCATAATTATGTACCAAAATTGTAAGTACACAATTTATCAAGTTATAGTATAAAAATATATCGATCCCACGAGGAAGGTGATTTTAAGAGATTATTAAAAATGGTTCTTATATTTTGTGCATGACAATTAGGAATAAAGAATAAGTGTGATTATGATGAGTGGTTGTTTTGATTTATGTGCAAGAGATAATAAATTGAATTTTAGAGGAAAGAAGGAATAATTAAAGAATAAATAAAATCACAAGGCAAGAAAGATGAATGAATAAAATCAAGAAATAAAACTAAGAATGAAAAGAAAATTTAAGAAAGTCAAGATGGAGGATTCAAAAGAGGTAAGAAATCTAGAATATAATCCACTAACCAATTTCAATTACAAAATATAAACTATTCTCTTTTTATCATATTTCAACTTAGATTTATTAAGCATAGATTATCAAACCATTTAAGGAAAATGTAACCTATCAAATTATCATCTAAGTTAAAATTACTATTCATGATAAGAACAACAACATGATAATAATCCTAGAATTCATAAGCATAACCTATCAAACCATTTAAGATAAGCATAGATTATGAAATTCTTCTTCTACCGATTAGTTCTCTAGTTGATTATCCTAAACATGAACATTTTAAGTGCAAGAGAATAATTCATACAATATAAAGGAAATTAGACTCGTTTCATACAATTCTAAGATTCTTACAAGAATTAAATTCACATCTTAAGAAATTACAAAAAAGAAATAAAAAAGACAAGAAAATAAATCTACACTACAAGCATGAATTTAAATCTAACTAATAAGCAATAATAAAGAAATTACAAAAAAAGAAATAAAAGAGAAAAGAAATGCAAACCTTCAAAATTACAAAAAAAGAAATAAAAGAGAAAAGAAATGCAAACCTTCAAATTGCTCTTCATCTCCATCCTCATTATTCAACAAAGAGGAGAAAGAACAAATTTAAAGAGAAAAAATTTATTATTATTAATTGCAACTAAAGTTACAACTTTTGGAAGGCCTTCTCAATTAAGATTAGCCCTCCTCTCCAAAAGGAGTTTACAAAATTTTTCACACACTTAACCCCTCACTCTCTACCCTTATTTATAGTAAGCTTCAATGAATATGAGCCATTGGATTTGTCTTGAGCCCCAAGCAACAATCTCCACCTTTGAATTTGCTTTTTGTTCTTCTCTAATCCAACATAAGAGGCCTAATTGATATTCAAGAAACAATTGAAAATTAAGTTGATCCATGAAGCAACCAAGTCCAGCCCATATGGAAATTAAATCTCCAGCAACCCAAGTTCCATTTATTTTCAAACAAGTCCGGTTGCATGAATGATAGTCTGCAGCACATAGTTCGGCCATGATTCAATTGATTTTCAAACTCAAAGCAACCGGCCATGTAGTCTTGCAGCCCAAGTCCTTGTCCATTAAATTGATGATTTTCCAATCAAAGCCACCGGCCCACAGAGCTTTTGATTTTCCAAGTCCAAGAAGCCAAGTCCGGTCTACATCTCAGCAGCAAATGAAATCCGGCCCATTCCCATTCATTTGTTTTCGGCCCATGTAGTGAAACTTCATTTCATTCATTTGAGAAAATCCAACATTGCTGTAGCAACCACAAAGTCCGGTTTTGTAATCTTGAATAAATGCATAAAAGCCCACTTCATTTTAATTATTTGCATCCAAGTCCATATTTGATTTTGAAATTCCAAGCCTCTACAACCAAGTCCAGCAGTCCGGTTCTATAGGCTTTTTGCTTCAATGTGCTTCTAAAATGCTACAAAAATAAAGAAGAGAGATTTTAAGGGGTTTTTACATTTAATAATATTTATTTATATTTCCATTCGTTTATGTATAAACTAATCTAAAAACAATTATTAATGGTATATTTATTCATGTAAAATAGATAATGAGGATATAAAATTGTAATAAAAATATGATTATCAAAGATCCACTAAGTACTGCAGAGCCTGCTGTGACTTGGGCTCCCTATCTTCCTGCCCAACTCCCTAAGCACGAGTAACTCGTTGTCCGCGACCTCTTCCTGACATCTATAATTCCAAATCAAAGATTATTACGTAGTAAATAGGATCTCCAGCATGAAGCATATAACATATACCAATAAGTAAATCGTATCACATATATCTCATATCATGCTTTATTAGTCAAGCAAATAGTTCATAAAAAAAATTTGTAGATTTTTTACGTACATATATATAATACGCCCTCACTCATACTAGGGATTCCTAGCGGACTGTATACATGATCCCTAGGAAACTCTATCCTAACTCCACGATATAACATAGGAATGGTCCTAAAGATATTGGAACTAGAGCTCTGATACCAACTGTGACGTCCCAGGGTTCACACAAGACTGCAGTCCTAGGTAAAACCCGAATTATCAAACCTGTCAAGCACCAAACACCATGCTACTACATGTTTCACCATCACAATCGTTATCTATCTAGTGGAAACAATAAATAGATGAAGGTACAGATAGGCAAAACTAGAAATAGAACAATACCGAATATACATTGAAGAAGCATAAGAAATATTAATAATGAGCCTAACTGAAATGAAATAGATATATCTCTGAGTCTGAACTGAATCTCAAATACAATGAGTCAAATAAACAAAGTCTTACAATAGCTCTCAACTCTATGATATAAAATACCAATCTAGAGTCTGAAAATAATCAACTACATGTGGAGTTCTGTAATAACTATAAAATATAATAAATAGCTAAACGGACAACTAAGATGTCCCATCAACCTGGGACTCTCTGTGCGTTGGACTCGCTGCCTAAAAAGGGGGGAAAACAACGAGCATCAAAGCACTACCGAGATCATCACTACCTCTCCCCAGGGAAAGGGATAGGAGTATATAGAAAATAGAGTCAGTACGTACATATATCAAATCATTCTTATAACTCTCTATGAATGAAAAACAGATAATCAATGATAAATACCCAAATCTCTAACATAAAGAATAATCATCTCATCACGAACTACGTCCTAGTGACCTGCTCAAACATAAGTGGATATCAACAGTTGCTAAAACAAATATATCTGCCATTCATAACAGGTGTATCAAAATCTCAAAGGAAATACCCTACTCGCGGGCAATCTATCATGAAAGTAAAGCTTACAACTGATCAACTATCTATGTGTACATCATCTTGTAATATAGCGATACTTTTGCAATGCTCGTTACTCAATCGCTCTGCGGCAATAGGGTTTACTATTCTCCTATTTCAGATACATGTAACAACGATACTATTGTAATACTCTTACTCAATCGTTCTGCGGCAAATAGGTTTCATCTCCCTATTTTCGGTACGCTATGGACAACCTTATTCATATGTGTTTAACAAATTAACTCATGTCAAAAGTGTGTCAATCTAACACAATCTAGCATACATGCCACCAATCTCGGTGGCGTGTCCACATCTGAAGTTCACCATTTTTCCAGGTGTTTATCAAGCCTTAACATTATAGTTAATCATCACAAAGTCGAGAGGAACACTCAAAAATCCAAAATCCAACTCAACTGAACATGCACAGCCAAAACAAACTAGCGGTCGACCGTGGTGGTCAACCGTGACGGGCTCCAGAGACTACCCATGTCTCTGTCCTGCACACGCGGTCGACCATGGCGGTCCGACGTGGATCCTGATTCTAGTTTTCAGATTTGTTTGTGTGTGTCGTGATCACATCGTGTTTCTTGATATAAACATGTTTAAAACTTCATGAAAATTGCATGCAAATATGCCACAGCAGATAGGAACATCTGAAACAAACTCAACATGTATAACCATGATTTATGCATTAGATTTATATTCAAAACCCTAAAACATGCATAAAAGCTCAAAACGCATAAATCAAACTTCTTTCTTTAGATTAACAACATTTTAAAATCATCTTCAGATCTTAAATACATCTGTAAAATTCATGCTCAACCTTTTTAGCATGAAAAGACCTAATCTTTATACATAAAATACAAAAGAGTTATCTATTATACATAATCTAGTCGTTTTGGCTCTACAAAACATGTTTAAATCTCTTTAAAAACCTTTTAAAGACTAGGAGGGGGATTAGCAGAGATGATACTCGCCTGGGGTTATAGGAAAACGTGTTAGAAGTAACGTCGAAGGAGATCTCCACTCCAAAAGCCAAAAATCAACAAAACCCCAACTTGAAAACCTCCAATCTTCTCCATGAAATCAAAGTAGGGTTTGGGGGGTTTGGTGGCTGTTAGGGTTCTTAGGAATACTGAATAAAATATAAAAATCTCATATATATATCAAGGAAAAACGAATATGGGTTTAGAAATCCGAAACAAACTCAAAACAGGTTTAAAACAGTCTGCAGGTTTCACGGTCGACCGGATTGCGGTCGACCGCGGCGGTCGATCAGACTGGAATTTTCCAGCTCCGCATATGTTTGGCTATTTTTGCATGTTTCAACTCTTTTCTCTCTCATGTATGAACTCGTTCATGCTCAAAACACATGGTCTTATATTTATATACCATTAAATAATATTTATCATACTAAATATCCACATATCATAATTAATCACACCTTTATTATATTATTCACAAAGTATCGGAGTTTTACAGTGAAACTTTGGAAAATGTTTATAAACATGAATATAAACATGTTGGAAAAAGAATTTTTTAATTTGCACTTCTCATCTGTAAAATCTCATCATTTTATAAAAAACACTCAAATACATGTTTGTATAAACACATGATTTTTGATTTTTGACTTAAACAAAAGTTTAAAAACTTTTGTATGACATTATAGACTTAGAAAAAGGTACAAACCAATATTGTCAAGTCTATAATCCACAAACACAATATTTTCTCAAAAATGCATATATTATGCAATCTTACAAAAAAATGATAAATATGAAACAAATATGAGTGTATACAATTTGTATTCATTTGTTTCATATTTATGTGGCTAAACACATTATTTTCCAAAACAAAATCGATAAATAGGAAACTAGTATATATGTTTATGTATATAACTATTAGTTTCATATTTATACGATTTAAACTTGAAAACAAAAACAATGAAAACAAAAGCGATGTGTGTGCATAAGTTGAGCTCTAAGTATCAACACACAAAGTATAAACCTAAAATATTATACGCAAGCTATGAGATCATCAATAAGCTCGTCTTAGTTGTGGATGAAGCTTGATCTTGAATTTGATTTTGAATTGCAAATTGCTTCATTCCGATATTCTGCTAACCTCCATTAAATATCATCGTTAAGGCACAATCCATCCAATCTCTAACATTGATATTTATCTAGAATACCTAATAAACAAATAAAAATACTAGACAAACGATGTTAGGGATTATTTGTAAATCATCATTAAAACAAAGGTACTAACAGGTAGTCCCGCCCTCCATCTTGAGGGTATAATTTTTCTTTCCCGAAACCTTACAATATTGATCATCACCAAGATAGATTGTCCTCAAGCCCTATCTCTGGTCTAATGTCGAACTGGTTAAGTGTGTGGAGATCTTGATACAATGAATACCTCAAAGCCAAAATCCGATGATGACGCTTCCTTCTCAAAGCGTCTGCACGACGTTCACCTTCTCCAGATAGTACTGAATCATAAACTCGTAATCCTTAATAAATTCAACCTATCTCTGCTGTTTCTGATTTAGATCTTTCTAAGAGAAGAGATACTTCAAACTCTGATGATTCATGAATAGCCCGAACTGCACTCCATATAGGTAATGTCTCCATGTCTTCAGTGCAAAAACTACTGCATCTAGTTCCAAGTCACGTGTGGAATAATTTTGCTCATGCATCCTCAACTAATATGAAATATATGCTACCACTCTCTGAGTTTGCATCAAAACACCTCCTAGACTCACTGCTCGGGATGGTCAAAACTGGTGTTGTAGTTAACTTAGCCTTCAAAGTCTCAAAGGCCTCATGGCACTTTGTGCCCAAAAAAAGGTACACCCTTCTTCGTAAGGCGTGTAAGTGGAGTGGCTATCTTCAAGAAGTCTTGAATGAACTTCCTGTAATAGCCGGCCAAACTCAAAAAGCTACGAATCTCTGTGATTGTCGTTGACGGTCCCAATCAAGTACGATCGCAACCTTAGCTGGATCCACTGCAATGCCCTCTCTGCCGATGACGTGGCCCAGAAATCTAACCTCAGATAGCCAAAACTCACACTTACTAAATTTGGCATATAGCCGATGTATCCGCAAAATCTATAATGCTAGTCGAAGATGTTGCTCATGCTCTGCCTCCAATCTCAAATATATAAGGATGTTGTCAATAAATACTATCACGAACTGGTCTAAATATAGACAAAAAACCCAGTTCATCAAGTCCATAAATACGGCGGATGCATTACTCAGCCTAAACGGCATGAAAAGAAACTTGAAGGACCCATAACGAGTCAGAAAGGCGGTCTTAGGAATATCTATCTCCTGAACCCGCAACTGATGATAGTCAGAATGAAGATCAATCTTTGAGAAGTGATGTGCTCCCTGCAGCTGGTCGAACAAGTCATCAATCCTCTATAATGGATACTTGTTCTGGATAGTGACCATGTTCAACTGCCGATAATCTATACAAAGACGCATACTGCCGTCCTTCTTCTTCACGAAAAGGATTGACGCTCCCCACGGAGAATAACTTCGGTGAATAAAACCCTAAGACAACAACTCATCCAACTGAGTCTGTAGCTCTCTCATCTCAGTAGGTTTCATATGATAGGGAGCTCCAGATATCGGTGTTGTGCCTGGCTACAACTCGATGCAGAACTTAACCTCTCACATGTGAGGTAACATCGGTATGTTCTAAAAGACATCCTGAAAATATGAGATGACTCTAGTCACACACAACTCAGCACTCTAATCTCTCAGCATCACCTCCTCAATATATGCCAGAAATAACTTCACAAACTGGTTGCCCTGTGAGGTCGCTACAATTAACTCAGACCCATCGGATGCTCGCAAACTGACTATTTTCGCAAAACAGTCGATGCAATGGTAGGATGATAACCAATCTATACCAAGAATGACGTCGAAATCCAAC
>NC_033801.1:61060805-61088329 GCF_001876935.1 Asparagus officinalis
CCATCATAATTCCTTTTAGCATACCCATGTGTATGCTACTACACTATTCATGAATTTACATATAAAAATGTGCGACTCGAAACCCGCAAACATATCTTAAACAAATGCAGAATAAAAATTCAGGCAATAGCCTTAGTAGTCCACTATTAGGCTTAGTAGTCGACTACACTGAGTCCATCCAGACTCTGTAATAATATATATCAGTATCAGTAATCGACTATTAAGAACATTAGTCAACTACTCTACAAACACACAGTTTCTGTTATACTCAACTGGTCACGAGTAGTCGACTACTAAGCTTAGTAGTCGACTACTATGTCAAGTCATGTATTCTTTCGTACACAAACAGTGCTTATGTTAATTGTACATATCATGACATTAAAATAAGATTTTATACTTAGTATATGCAACAGAAATTATCTGAATCATCAAATTAAATTATTATATCTTCCAAATTAGGGCTTAACATCCTAATTAAATAATTTCTTTAATTATCTCATGTGTAAACAAAATAATTATCAACACATGATAAAAACTACTCATGAACAGAGGTAAAATTTATTCAAACATGTTTATCTTACTTAGGCATCACAAACCTAGGGTTTAAGCATGATTAATTAATATGAAAACTCAAAGAAACCTTCACGTAATATATCAATTATTTCAAATCAGCATATCTACAGTTTTCTATAGAACATATCATTAGTAAATTGAGCATATCATTCTCTAGACAAACTCTTTTTAAGAATAGTTTTCTGTTTTGGAAACTAGATCCATATAGATATCATTTGGCACTAGTTTGGTTCAGTTTGGAGTTTATATGATATCTTAAATTTCTAGTTAAAAGTTACACATGTGTAGCAACTTTCTGCAGAACATATCATTAGTAAATTGAGTATATCTTTCTCTATAAAAACTCTTTCTTAGAAAGATTTTCCGTTTTGGTAAATAGGTTCACACAGCTTTCATTTGACACTAGTTTTATTTAGTTTGGAGTTTATATGTTATCTCAAATTTCTAGTTAAAGGTTATATACGTGCAACAGTTTTCTGCAATCTATGATGAAACAAAAACTAAACCTCTTTATAATTCAATTAGACAACAAATTAGGGTTAACACATGAGTTAAACATAATTAAAGTTTAAACATAAAAATTTAATCACCCCTAATGATCATGATCACGTTAATATCATAAACAATTAGGAAAAGCTAATGATCTAGCATTGGGTTAAGATTTACCATCAAAAATCTCATCTTTTTCACATTAGGTTAAGCCTTAAGCATGAAAATATTGATTAAACAATTTTATAATCATTAAATACTATGGGGATGGGTTTGGATGCAGATGATCTTACCTTATCATGTGTGTAAGCCTCTGAAACTTATGTGAAATGACTCCTCATCACCAAACGTCGTAAATCTCGCCTTTTCCTCGCTTCTCGCCTCATAAGACGCTCCCAAAATCTCAACTTTAGGGTTAGGGTTTGAGAGAAAGGAAAAGAGTCTACTAGGGTTTGAAACTCTAATGAAAAGATGATAATTTTTATAAAAACACATGTACATATATTTGCAAACCCGAAATAAACCCGTTTGAACTGAACCAGGAAACCTAGTCTGACTAGGAAAATATCTTTGGTATTTTAACTATAACTTTCTCATCTAATCTCAGAATAAGGTGATTTCAGATTTGTTGAAAATATGTTGAAGAGACCTACAACTTTGGTCTTTTAAGTTTTTACAGATTCAAATTACATCAGTGTGTAAAATATATAAATTCTTAACTGGTTATTTTTCCAGATTTCTCTTTGTATATGTTTTATACATTTGCACTCATATATTCACAAATATACATTAAATTAATCTCAAATCAATTCCTATCATAATCAAACATTAAAATATATTATATTTTCACCATATAACATATTTATTATTATTTTTCACATAGTATTCGAATTTTTAGGGTTTTTCAGATATATACGCATATTTAGAGGAGTACACGTACAGAGTTGAGTACATATTGTTGGATTTTAGGGTCAAAACTACTTTTCAAAAATGAGTTTTTAAATTATATATATATTAACTACAAGTACTTTTCATAAATGCTTAGTGGCCTAGTGGAAAGTTAATGTTTTTGTGTTTCAAAAGGTCCTTTGTTCGAAGTTTGCCAACGACAAGCCGAGAAGTGTTTTATTTTAATTAATCCCTCATAAGTTCTCATGGGTTATGAGCCGTAGGCTCGTGGGCCGTGGGCTAATGGGTCGGGGATCAGGGCTAATCGGGCTGAGGTGCTAAGTGACGCTTTGTTAAGCTCACTTTGCACTTTGCACGGAGGCATTAGGGCGAGGTGGCGCCACATTGGCTGTCACTATGGTTGCCTCGCTGGCTGCTTCGCAGCATGCAGATGAGCTATGCATTTGCACGAGGGTGTGGCCCTTGCATTCTCGAGGTTCACCTGTTTGACAATGTTCGCTCGTTCGACGAGGTTCGTCTATCATACGAGGTTCGCCTGTTTGACGAGTTTCGCTTATTCGACGAGGTTCGTCTGTCATATGAGGTTCTCCTATTTGTCGAGGTTTGCTCGTTCGACGAGGTTCGCTTGTCATACAAGGTTCACCTGTTTGACGAGGTTCATTCGTTCGATGAGGTTCACCTGTTTGACGAGGTTCACTCATGGATATACACATGCGAGCTTAGAAAACGAACGTCAGATCAAGGAGATCTTGACGTTGTTGCTGTTGTTATGCTACTGTTGTAGAAAATATACCCGTAGGAACTTACCATAAAACCAAAAGGTTTTGAACCGAAAGGTTATGAGATCGAGGAAATCTTTGCCTTGACCGAAAGGTCTTTTAGATCGAGGAGATCTTGACAGTACTGGGTTGGTGCTCACCAGAGTACTGTACTGTTGTTCCTAGAAACAGTTTGACCTTGGGATCCTTGCACCGGAGTAGGCCAAATATTGCTTTAAGCATAGCGTTTCACAAACGTGTAGGAGTTAAATTGAAAAAGTTTAAAATTACAGCATATCATTGTAGGCCGTCTAAAAATCACAATGCATAGCTGATCCCCATCAAGCTCCAACAATGAAAGTTACAATCAGATAGCTTTCATGCCAACAAACGAAAGCTGCAAATGGAGGACTTTTCACATAGAGCGGGAAGAGTTACAATTCAACGATACTTCCGACAACTGATGAAAACTCTATTCAGCAGTCTTCACAATCAACAGTGAAAGTTACAATTTGATGACTTTCACACCCCACAATAGCTAAAGCGAGGATTACTGAACAACGGTCCTTGCAACGCTCTACAGAAGAGGTTACAAGTCAACCAACTCCTTCTAAAATGCGGAATTCATCCCCGCGTTATGATTCTTGAAATGCAGGCGACCCCCGCGTTTCCAAGCTGCAACAGTCAAAACACGAGCGGCCCTCGTGTTTTTGACGTTCAGTTAACACCCAACTCTACGTCTCAATTCTAAGACGCGAAGTTAGGGTCCTGAATACCAGATTGGGCGTTTGACTCGTTCAAACACGAGTCGAACGGTTTCAGAATCATTTTCCCCACGATCTGAGGAAATCACGCCCACATAGGAGCGGATTTAGAGGGCAGTTGTAACCTCTTATCCACCTATAAAAAATCAACAAACTCAACCGAGTAAAGGCTGGCTTTTTGGAACGAAGAATTAGCAGCAAAGGTGGGCGGAATCAAATCAGTTCGGAGAGGGAAGTGGATCAGATTTAGAGGATTCTCTTGGAGATCAACAGCATCAAGGCAGTTCAATTCTATTTTGGGCGTATCTTGGAAGATTCTTCAGCAACAAACAAATTCATCTTGGCTTGTTAACCGATTATTCGGTTTTAACAACTCTTTTCACAGAGTTCTAACTCGTTGTGAGTTCTTAAACTCGTTAAGAGTTATTCACCGAACTTATCACGAAAGTTCATTGTTCCTGTGAGATAAGACGGTCGGATCGTCAACGGAGAGCAAATTCGACGTAAACATTCGAAGGAGGCACTCCATCGCTACCGAGAAGAACCCAGTTTTAAACAAAGAGGAGAATCCAGATCATTCTCCTCTCTTTTGTAATCGGAATCCAAATTGTAATTGAGATCGAGAGAATACAAATCAACTTTTCTTTTATTTCTTTTTATTACAAATTTTCCACAAACAAAAGATGGCGACTTCGCTGGGGACTTGCTTTTCTGACGAAGAAGTGGTGGCGTAATCCGACATACACCTCATGGGAACAACTGTTGAAACTCTCGTCGTGGAGTTTGATCAAGCCAAATACGAGGAAGCCCTCTCCTCTGGATCGCTTAGCCCCAAGGCTAGGCGTGACACCCGTAAGATCTCCAAAGAGATCAAAACTATTGCTGAAATGCCAAAGAAAGCCCTCTCCTTTGGCCAAGATTCGTCGAACAGCCCCTCTGCCTCAGGAGCGGGCTTAGTCTCTACCGAACTCGTCCAGCGAGTTGAACGTCCCACATCCGGGTCAACACGACGTGCTTCGGGCCATAAACGGCCTATAGAGGAGACGAGCTCCATGAACGCCAACGATGCTGCTGCCAAGGCTTTCAAACAAGCCAAAAAGAACGCCGCTCGAAGACGGAGAAGATGCATACGACGAGCACATCTGCGTGAAAGTTGAACGCTGGCCCAACGGGAGGATCGCATTCTTGAGGCTCTGCCCGAGTGCAGCGTCTCCACTCCAGAACGCGTACTTCATGGTAATGAGCCTAACTACGAGCCTCGGCTGATACAGCTAAAATGCAACCCTCAGTGGCGCATTATTCCTTCAAAATGCAACCCTCAGAAAGGCACTGCCGAAGATAAACACACATCTCACATGTGCGTTCAAATGAAACATGACCCTCAAAGGTCTGTTTCACCAACCAAACGCGGTCCTCAGGGGTGCGTTCAACCAAAGCATGACCCTTGAGGGACTGTTTCATCATTTAAATGTAGGCCTCAGCCTAATGTTTACAAATCCAAACGCGACCCTCGCGTTGTTCTTCAAGAACACGATCCTCAAGAGGTCCGCCAAGTCCAGAAAAGTCAACATGGGTTTAAAATCCATGTTTGACAAGAATCAATCTTACCCACTCAAGGGCAGGGGTTCCATCTCCATCTCCACGCCCAGAGAAAGATTCCTCCCAAGTTCCTAATTTGTGGGAATTATTATCAAGAGGAAAACTAGCACAGTAAGCAGCTCACTCATGCTAATGTGAGCGGCTTATCTCTGTAGTCCTTTCAGAATGCCATTGTTCTGCATCCGTACCTCGGTAGTTTGTGTTCAATAGGTTGACGAACGTTGTTAGACCTGCCAAATGACAATGTCGACACAAAAAGAAGACAGCCGAAACTGAATACCCCGAAGTCACTATAAATGTGATAGGTAGAGGGAAGGCTTCAGATCCCAGTTCTGAGGAGTCACAAAGAAGTCATTCCCCGACTGTTCGGGAAATTTGTGACGAATTTGAAGGGGTATACCGGCACACCCGGACTCGCACAGGAGCTATTCGATCGGTTAATTATCAAAGGTTAGCCAAAGGGATCGTTTCTGACGATGAACATTCGGTAATTGCCGAATCTCAAACTTCAAGCTTCGTTGTGGTACGAGAGGTTTCTGCTTACATGACAGGAAACCCCAAAGACCTAGCTAAGAGAGTAGACGAACATCACGTTATGCTCCAGGCACAACAGGAGACACTTTTTTAAATGAAGGATATGTTGGCCCAGCTCCTGGCTAAAAAAGGCCAAAAACCTGAATCTTCCCGGAAGACAATCTCCAAGGGAAAATAGAAAGCGCCCGAGCATTCGGATCGCGAAGCTCAAAACGTAGAATCCTCTTCCGAAAATGAGAAGGAGATGGAAAGAGAACTGCACCCTCAGTCTTCTAAAATGGATGAACTAGAAGCTCGCCTCAACGCAATCGCTAACAGAAGTGAGCTCCGCGAAGAAGGAGTGGTGCGGCCTTATCCTGCTAAGTGGGACACAGCTCCCTACCCACCAAAGTTCAAGGCCCCTACCTTACAACCTTTCGATGGCACAGGATCACCAAATCAGCACATCTACTACTTCAAGTCACAGACTGGAGACGTGGTAGCAAACGACGCCATCTTGACGCGCTTGTTCATCGGTACTCTTAAAGGAGTTGCCTTCGAATGGTTTATGAAACTGCTTGCTGGATCTATTCAGAAATGGATAGATTTGGAAAGGCTTTTCTTAGCCAGGTTCTTCGAGGATGATACGGAAGTTTTGGTCCCGACTCTTCGGGCCACCAAGCAGAGGAAGGGAGAATCTATCAAGACCTATGTGGAGAGATTCCGCAGCATGGCATTGCGATGCCCTTCAGGTATGACCCAATCAACTTTGGTTGAAACTTGCAGGCACAACGTGCAGACTCAGCTCCTTACTCAGATGGGGGTAGCGGAGTGTCGCTCCTGGAGATAACTAGTGTCGCAAGGAGAACAAGCCGAAGAGATTGTTGCTCGAGTTAAAGCCGAAGAAGTTACACAACCCAAACCGCAGCAGCAACGTAACCAGCACAATGCTCTGCGGTCTAAGGGAAAGGAGACTTTGGCGGCTAATGCCAACATGCGAGCATCACCACCTGCTAAGTAAGGCACGACACCAAATCAGCAAAGAGCGCCGAAGCAGTATTCATTTAAAGAGGAGCATGTAGACACCTTGTTCCAGTTACTGCGGAAGAATAACAAGCTACAGCTTCCCGAAATTAGGAAGCCGGATGAAGCAGGGAAGGTGGATGACCCTAATTATTGCCGCTATCACAGGTTCCTAGGACATCCTACCAGAAAGTGCTACGTCTTCAAAGACATCCTGCAAAATTTGGTAAATGCTAACGTGCTCACTTTAAAGCCCGAGCAAAAGTCTGTATCCACCAATATGATAGCGGTCTAATTCGGTGACTTTCCTCCGGTAGCGGCTGCAGATAGCATTGTCCCCATTCGTAAAGGAGAAATACCCCTAAAAAATACTGACTTATACAGTCAGGAGGACAGGGGGTTAGTACCCTTCACTACTCCAAAAGGGGAAATCATGTGGGTCCACCCTGATTTGGTGGGAGACCAACAGTGGACGAATACCTCGTCCAAGAAGAAAGGAGGTAAGGCTAAATCTTCCAACATGATTAGCCCCTCCGTTACTGAGAACGATGACCATCCTAAACCTCGTACCGACTCGGAGGAAGACCGACTCGGAGGAAGAGAGGATTGCCCTAGCGGCATACCTAGGAGGCAACCCTGGCACTCGGTCATGAAAAGATTATTTGAGGTACTACGACCAGAATACTCACGAAGCTGAAGAACAGCCCCAAGACGCTGGGGGTTCTGTACCAAAGAAGCCGGTCGATAAAGGGAAATAAAAGAAGCTCCGGTTCAACAAAAATCTTCACCAGGAACTTGGGGAGTCGAGCGCTCCTTTCCAATTCAATGTCATGGCACAGCTGGCCAACATACCGGCCAGGATTACTCTATATGAGCTCCTGAGGTTGTCCAAAACTACCAAGGAAGCTCTAATCGAAGCCTTAAAGAATACGGAAAGTTTTATCACACAAGTCACTCCGATTTCCGAGGCTTCTAAAGGCTAATCTTGCCCGCAATGTCTACAAGCAGCAAGAAGTTTACCCTGCATATCCTTCACTCAGGAAGACATGCAGGTCAAGCATAAGCATGACAGGCCTCTGTACTATACAGGGTATGTTAGGTCTTCAGAAATCATCCGTGTTCAAGTTGACCCAGGTTCAGCACTCAGCATTATGCCTTACAGGGTCATGCAGGTCTTAGGGATTCCCATGCATCGGCTGAACACTACTCAGACCACCATCTTCGGTTTTAACGCCAGCAGCACTCGACCCCTGGGGAAGATCAAGCTCAGGTGCCAAATCGGAGACCTCAAGTCCGAAGTAACTTGTTACATCATAGACGCAGACACGTCCTATAATCTATTGTTAGGACGACCGTGGATTCATGCAAACCGCATTGTCCCGTCTACCCTACATCGGGTCATGAAGTATGCTAATGATGAGGGAGAGGTTCGAACCCTGATTGTATAAAAGTACCCTTTCCGTGGGGTGGAAAATTTTCACACCGACTCCGTCTTCTATCTGGAATCCCAGGAGAAAGAAGATGTGGACAGTGGTAACGAAGCTGACATCGAACTGGATCCTGAAGAAGATTGTCCATGGGAATTGAATCTAAATGTAATGGATTAGGATGAGAGTCATAATAATGTATCGAGCGAGGGTGAATGGTGCATTAATGAAGATTTTATTTTGGCGTACTTGTCTGATGAGTCATCTAATAATGAACAAATAAAGAATAATACTGATGCAGGTACCAACTCGTGGCACACATTATGTGCAGAGGCATCCCTCACATTGCCAATTAAGTCATCCTTCGCGTCAGATGAAGAAGCAGAAGATGCACAAAAGGCTTTCTTTAAAGTCCCGTCCAAAAGGAAAGGGCAGAGGCCGATCCATTTCGGTAAAGTTAAACTCGAACCACTCAAACGGGGAAGTTCGGAAGAAGATGATGGAGTTCCTCAATTCCATTACCATGAACCCAATTCTATACATTTGATGAAACGAATGGGATATAACATTAACGAAAAAATAGGGTTTAAATTTCGGGAAAGGAAGGCGAACGCCGATCCGAATGTCTCTAACCCCCGAAGGAAAACCTCCGGATTATTATCAAAAAACCGAAAGGGGTGTGGGCTACGTCACAACCCCCTCTGTTTTAGAAAATAAAATCAGTAATTATTTACGTCAGGACCATTCATTTAGAACATCCTCATGGGAGTCCGACATCAGTGTCGGACCTTTCTTTAAAAGTTTGACCGTGAACATGGTATCAATTAGTCATCCAGATGAAGACCCAGGAGGTAATAAAGAATTGATCAAGTTAACCAATGACCCGTGGATCAAACGTCTTAACATATTGTGGGATATGCGTTTTGAACAACACGAACCACCTACTGAAGATAACGTAATTCTGATCAACATAGGGGACGAATCCGACCCTAGACCGATGTTCATAAGTGAAAGCCTATCACCATCCGAGAAAGAAGACCTTATATCTCTTATTAGAGAATATATAGATGTCTTCGATTGGAATTACGAAGACATGCCTGGTCTTGACCCAAAAGTAGCCATGTATCGTCTCAACATTGATCCGGATGCAAAACCTATTAAACAATAATAACGTAGGTTTTGTCCAGAGATCATGGAATCAATTGAGTCAGAAGTTAAAAAGCTTATAGACTCGGGCTTTGTCAAAGAGGAACAACACCCGGACTGGGTAGCTAATATTATTCCGGTGCCCAAGAAAAACGGTAAGGTCCGTATATGCATTGACTTTCGTGACCTTAACGCAGCTTGTCCAAAAGATGAGTTTCCTCTTCCTATTACTGATATCATGATCGACAATACTTGTGGATATGAAAGGATGTCTTTCATGGATGGATTCTCCGGATACAATCAAATCAAGATGTATCTTGAAGACGAAAAGCATACTGTGTTCAGAACTCTATTAGGGGTGTATTGCTACACGGTGATGCCCTTCAGCCTGAAAAACGCAGGCGCAACTTATCAACGTGCAATGAACGCCATCTTCCATGAACATCTGCGTAAGAAGATAGAATGTTACATTGACGACATAGCAGTAAAAAGCCAACATAAAGGTGATCATCTTACAGACTTGAAGACAATGTTCAATATCATGCGAACACATCAGCTGAAGATGAACCCGACAAAATCGTTCCTCGGAGTATCAAGCGGAAAATTTCTGGGATTTATCGTCACATCCAAGGGAATTTCTCTTGATCTAGAGAAAGTCTGTGCCATCCAAGATATGCCGCCGCCGAAGAATCTCAAAGAACTCAGAGGTTTGCATGGCAGACTGGCCTACATTCGGAGACTCATATCTAATCTCTGAGGCGTTGCCAACCTTTCTTTAAGCTTATGAAGAAAGGCGTGTCCTTTTTTTGGGATGAAGAATGCCAAAAAGCATTTGAGGAGATTAAGAAATATCTCACCCAACCGCCAGTTCTCGTGGCCCCAATATCGGGAAAACCATTCCTATTGTATGTGAGAGCCATGAACCATTCTCTTGGAGCTTTATTAGCCTAGAACAACGATTAAGGACAAGAGCAAGCCATCTACTACTTAAGTAGGACCATGATGGGAGCCGAGCACCGGTATAACCCAGTCGAAAAAGAATGTCTCGCTTTAGTATTCGCAGTCCAGAAGATGCGACATTACTTGGTAGGGCAAGTAATTCACGTCATTTATAAGGTAAATCCCTTGAGAGTTCTGATGACGAAACCATCGTCTCTAAATTGCCGGCTCGCAAAGTCGGCCATCCTCTTATCGTAATATGACATGCAATTTATGCCCCAAAAAGCAGTCAATGGTCAAGCATTGGCAAACTTCTTAGCTGATCACCCGGTGCCAGGGATATCTAAATTGTATGAAGAATTGCCCGATGAAGTCGCTGAGGCTTGCGTTACTCAAGAAGCTACGCAAGTGTGGAAATTATTCTTCTACGGTGCATCTAGAGCAAACCCTCATGGAGCAATTACCGCGGGAGTAGGAGTGGTGTTCGTCTCTCCGAACGGTCACGTGATCCCAAGAGGATTTTCCCTAATCGAACCCTACACCAATAATGTAGCCGAGTATAATGCTCTGCTATTGGGAATGCAATTTGCTGAAGAACTTAATATCCGGCATCTCGAGGCTTACGGTGACTCTCAGCTGATCGTAAATTAAGTCCAAGGGGAATACGAAGTGCGTCATAAGGATCTAATCCCGTACTACTTCGCAGTGCTAAAGCAAGCTAAGAAGTTCGAAGGTTTCTTTATTGGATATATTCCACGAGCTCAGAACGCTTATGCAGACGCTTTAGCCTCGTTAGCAACTTTACTAGCATTGCCACCAGGGGCTGAAACTATGGTTCCAGTCACGGGACGCGAGCTATACTGTTCTAAGAATCCTATAGAGGAAAGTTTAGACAGAACAACGACAGGAGAAGTCTGTACAACCTCGATGGAGCTTGAATCTAGGGATTGGCGATTCCTGTACATCGACTATGCCATATATGGAATTTTGCCCGATGATCCTAAGGAATCGGCCGCTATCAAACGAAAGGCCCTCCGATTCTATTACGATGCAGTTTCTCAAATCCTGTATCGTAAATCACATGATTGAGTTTTGCTCCGATGCCTCTCTCGGAAGGAAGCAAAAGAGGCCCTCAAGGAAGCTCAGACGGAATGTGTGGAGCTCATCAGCCTGGAGCCAAGTTAGGAGATCGCCTTCGACCAATTGGCTATTATTGGTCAAGGATGTTTTTAGACGTAGTTGACTATGCCAAACGTTGTCATGCATGTCAAATTCATGGCGACTTTATCCACCAAGCACCAGGGAACTTACATCCCACATCTGCATCTTGGCCATTCGAGATGTGGGGCATGGATATTGTAGGACCGATCTCTCCTCCGCCTTCCAAAGGACACCGGTTCATTTTGGCTGTAACCGATTATTTTTCCAAATGGGCGGAGGTAATTCCGTTGAAAGAAGTCAAGACTTCGAATGTAATTAAGTTCATCAAACATCACGTCATCTATCGCTTTGGAGTCCCGAGACGGATAGTTTACGACAACAGGACACAATTCGTCAGTTTTGGGTTTCAGAGATTTTGTGATAAATTCAGGATCCAAAGCGTTGCCTCTACGACATATTATCCGCCGGCAAACGGTCTCACGGAAGTCTTTAACAAGACCATCGTGAAACTTCTCAAAAAGTTCGTCTCTAAGAGCCGACGTGATTGGGACGAAAGACTCGGCGAATGTTTGTGGGCATATCGTACAACGGTGAGGACCCCTACAAGAGCTACGCCATTCTCTTTAGTATACGATTACGAGGCTGTACTACCACTAGAGATTCAAATCCCTTCCCTGAGAGTCGCGATTACAACTGGACTGACAGAGGAAGAGAAACACCAACGACGTCTTTGAGAACTTGAAGCATTAGACGACAAACGACTTCAAGCTCAGCAGCAGATCGAGTTGTATCAAGCCCGGATTTCCAAAGCCTAAAACAAAAAGGTTAAATAACGGATTTTCAAGAAAGGCGATTTAGTTTTGGCCAACAGACGACCCATGGTAATGACACACAAAACCAAAGGGAAGTTCAATCCTAAATGGAAAGGGCCCTTCGTAATAGAATCTGTTTATTCAAACGGAGCTTATCGCCTCATCAATCAAAAAGGAGACAGGCTCATGATGCTAATTAATAGGAAGTTCCTTAAAAGATACTTTCCATAAATCATGCAGCCCCTTGAACTCCAGCCGAGTCAGGCTGGGGGTTGCTAATTCATAGTGTATTTCGGGAATAAATGTTTGATTTTCCTGTCTTGTATGTCATCATGTTAACATTACACCTCTGACGATTGAAATTTTCTAGAATTATTCTAAGTAGTAATAAAGAGAATTTCGATTTTATACTACACTTACAACATTCGCATTACTTTTCATTGTCTTGAAATAGAATTTGACAAAAGAGATGATGAAAGGCAAAATGATATCGTTTTCATTCAATATTGTTAATTTGAATACAAAGTGACGATGATCAAAATGAAAATGATACAAAGTTCGTTAGTCAAAAAAAAAAGTACAAGATCTAAACATCAGGCTTCATCAACTTAAGAGATTTCAGCCTGGACTTGAAGGCAGAAAGTTTCTTCTGGTGAGCTGCTCGAACTTGTTCTTTGATCTCCCTTCTGAGTTCCGCTTTGACAGGGGCAGCAACAACAATATCTCTTTGAATCCTTACAGCCGCGTGGAGCGTACGGCAAAAATCCGTATAAATCAGGCCGCTTTGAAGCTCAAGCCCTTTTCTGACATCCTCATATTGAGCCAACTGGTCTTTCTTCTGGTCCAACTCAGCCTCTAATCGAGTAATAGTTTCTTCAGTGGCACGAATGTCAGAAGCAACACCTTTGATATTAGCATATGCTTGAGAGTTCTGCTTCCTTAAGATCGTTATGCGGGCCTTTTTATTAGACAAGTCCTTGCGAAGGGTCCCTTGGTGATGTGCCCTTGAGATCGTAGCCAGGGAGAGACCCGGCTCCACTTCAGAGTCCAGATTGGTGCGCTGTAACTCTTTGAAAGCTACCAACTCTGCCTTCAAGAGGATGATACTCCCTTTACAGTGCTCAGCCCATGACACATCCCCTTTCTCCTTGATTTTGTCCAAAAACATGGTCAGGATAGGTTCACAATCCTCAAAGGAAGCACCCTCGACACTAACAATATCAATAGTCGTCTGTATCTAGTGCTCCAATTCCTCAATTAGTTTCTTCAGAGTTCTCGAGCGTGGAGGAGGAACGGTTAGATAGATTGGACCCGTATATTCATCCCGAGCAGGTAGAAGAGCAACCTTGGAAGGATGGCCTTCATACGTACTTTGGTCCCGAGTAAGAGGAGGAGAAGTGGATTCAGAACCCTCAACGGGCAATATCTCTTCGGCTCCAACATCCTCAGGAATAGAAGGGATCGATTGGAGCATTTCGTCCTCTCTATCAGTCAAACGTACAACAGGCGCAGACTTCATCACATCCCCCATTAACTTGGCCCTCTTGGAATTTTTGGCCATGACAGGTATTCGTTTATGAATTCTCCTATCGTATTCATCTTCCTCGGTAGTGGAAAGAGCCTTCTTACCTGATCTCAAGGAATGAGGTTACGGAATAGGTGATTCTGTAGGAATTTTCTCAACCGCCTTGTCTTTAGGAGAGTCAGCAATTGACGACCCCTCTTCAGCCCCCGTAGGAGCCTCTTCTTCAGAAGTTTCAACAGTGGTCAACTCCTTCGGGGCTTCGACTGCTCCGTTTGCTTCTCGTTCACAGGAAAGATACTCCTCTATTCCTGGTAAACGAGTCTTGGTTGAACGGCTTCTCGATTTATACAACTCCCGAATCTCGTTTATGCATGAAGCATAGATGCCGTATTCTGGGATTCGAGAAGCTTTATCAAACCAGTGGCAAAAATCCGCAACAGTAGAACAGCCAGGTGGTGAATTGGGTAAAGTAAAATGCGCATGGGTCCCTCCGACAGAGAAGAAGTACCATGTGCGAGCTCTCTCGTACAAATTCCCAACTTGATCCAACATCGGGTTAGGATTGCCAACATAGAGTTGGTCATATCCAAATTGTCTGGCGAATCTAGAAGGCATGTAAGGCTCAATGATGCACTTCTCCCTCAAGCATAGACCAGATAACATAACCTGATCATAAGAAGCCATCTAAATGTGCCCTCTTCCAAAGAAGACGAGCCCTCAAAAAGCACGTCCATGAAGCGGGCATTCTCTTCATCAGCTCCGTCAAAATTGGGAGCGCAGCAGAAAATTCTGTAATTGTCTTCCCGTGACAAAAGCTATCGAGCCCTGACTATGTAAGAATTAGTCCACGTGGCCGACTCTAATCTCTGTACAAAGGGAACGTAAGCGTCATCGTCGTCAGATACCCCCATCATCAACGAGGGGCAATGCAACACGAACCAGGCCACCAAATACGTATACGGCACTAGTACATGTGGTTGAGAAGCCTTCCCAGCTTTCTTCCCAGCAACCTTAATTCTCGGGGCGCCAAGAAGTTCGGAGGTCAACATCTGTAAGCCGCTCTGTATGCAGCTTACCATAGCAGTGAGGAGACTCACAGGTCTCCCATGCACTAACAAAACAGCTGGGTACACAACCTCGGCTAATATTGCCTCTACTGGCTTCGACGGGACCACACACCGCTTCAACCAAATCATGAAGAAGTCAGCAAGAAGAGCCATGTCAGAAATAGGAGCTGTGGCCTAGTAGTGGAAACTTTCAAATTCAACACCAGCCTTAAAATCATCCACCGCATGCTCCGTCTTGTAAGTAGCACTGGAAGCCTTAATTCGGGCTTCGGCGTCCTGAGGAGAAATGGCTGCAACACGAGATACGGCTACGTCTTTCTGGCTTAGGTTCTGAAAGAGGTAGTTCGCCCACGCGGTATGCATAATGCCCCCTCCACGCATCCCAAAGACTTGAGCACATATATGAAAGTGGCACATCAACTCCCAGAAAGTAGCATAAACTTCTGGGTGCGCCGCCCTCAACAGGGAAAGCTCCTCGGTGGTAGGGATGAATTCTTCATATGGCATTCTACCAAATGGCAACACCGATACTTCTTGCATCTCATGGAGAGCAAAACCTAACTCCCCTATAGGTGTGAAGAATGTGCAGCTGTCCGGGTTATATTTCTCCAACATAGCGAAGAAATTATGATAACTTTGCACAACCCCCCGTCGAGTAACTAGCACGGGAATTGTGAGGCCCGATTGAACGAGCGGTTCCTTAAGCTCCTCAAGAACGAAGTCAACCATACGAGTCCACCAACCTCCTTCTCCAGAACAAACTCATCCTGGGGATCTGAACATCTGGGTAGAGAAATCACCCTGAGCTGCAATGAACTGGAAAATGAAGATATTCGCTGGACGCGGCACCTCTGGAATGAGATACTTCTTCTCAAATAAGTCGGGTCTCAACCCCTTGAGTTGTCCCCCGATTTGTGTACGAGCTCGCCGACCAAATCCAAGCGACACATTCTCTTCCTCCTTGACTATGTCAAAAGTCAAACCCCGGCGACAGCTCACATTCAAGAAGTAGGAGAGCGGATACATCCTCTTCATACTTGGGAGGAAGAGGAAACGGTTATCGACTCTCCGCAGTAGTTTTGAATCCCCCGCATGTATGAGATGGTCATCAATTGCTATACGATCTCCGAATATAGATGCTGGTTTGGGAAATTGAGCACGACCGATAGGGGTCTCTGTGTCCAAGTCAGTGATCAAAACCCTGAGAGTAGAGCATCGGGGGAATCTAATCATGTCTGTTCTCTCCGAGTCAGGGAAAGTACAAAGTGGAATCCTACTATGAAGACTGAAAACTTCATTCGCGTCAGGCCCACCGATATACCCAAAGTGATGCTCTTGTGAAAGCGGCACATTTGGAAGAAACGCTACAAAAGTCAAAGGCAAAGGTTAGCAGCTAAAACAAGTTGTTGATGTAAATACAAAATTAAAAACACGAAGGGTCAGCCTCGTGTTGAAAATTTCAAACGCGAGAGTCGAGCCTCGCGTTGTAAATCCCAAACGCGAAGGTCGAAGACCCGCGTTAAGAATTAATAAAAATGCTGGGGCCAACATCACGTTTTTTATGATAAACATGGAGTCCCAACTCCGCGTTTTCATTAAACAGAAATGAGTCATCTTCCTCGTTGTCAAGAACCCATCTAGGGTTTTCAGAAAACTTGCCCAAAGCAAGTTATTTTGGTCACAACTAACCACGATAGGGAGGCCCCCGTGACGGCGACGGTGACGACGACGTTCCTATAGGAACAAGAACACCGCCGTGTAGGCATCGAAAATTGCCTATAGGTCTCCACGAACGGTTCAGTGTTAAAGAGCGACGATGAACATCACTATCCGATCCACAGGAGTTCAATTGACGTCGATGAACGATTGAAGTGAATCGACGAACTACGTGAGCTGATAGGATTTCGGAACAACGAAGACCCGGGCCAATCGGGAACCCGACGATGTTCACAGAAAGGACAACACCCTTCGAGTCTCGTTCATTCTACAGATAATCCAACCATTAGATCAGATAGAACTCTTCGTCAAGCTTCCAACGCACTTGGAATCACTCAAATCCGAGTTCGGACGAAGAATTTACGGCAAAAACAATCGAATGCACCTCAACGGACGTCTCAGGAATTCCAAAACACCCCCAGGGGTGTCTCGGAAATTCCGAGACACCCCAGGGGTGTCTCGGAAATTCTGAACACCCCAAGGGTGTCTCGGAAATTCCGAGACACCCCAAGGGTGTCTCGGATTTTCTGAGACACCCCAGGGGTGTCTAGGCTTTTCCTAGACACCCCAGGGGTGTCTAGGCACCCTAGGTGCCCCCATTGCCTATAAATAGCAACCTAAGGCCTCATTTTTTGAAGATCTGGATTTTTGTGTCCGATTTTTCTGGAACAGATCTGAGTGCCAGGTAGTCCACGGATATCGACGTCCCCGTCACAGGCCAAAGACCCACGCAAGCAAGAGACGATAAACGGATCTTGTGTTTATTTTCAAGAAAGTTGTAATTTTTATTTTTGTTATTTGAATTCATTTGTAACGACTAAAGTTTTAATGAAATCAATGATGAAGGCAACTTTCGACGAAAACAAACTGGCGACCATAGTGGGAGCCAACGGCCTCGCTGCCGAGGCCGTCGTGACGCAACCGGCATTCAAGATCCGGGTGAATGAAGAGATCGAATACGAGTTCGATCAGCAAAAGTTTGAAGAGTACCTCTCTTCCTCCTCCTCCAGATCCGCCTCTCCAAACAGGCGTAGGAAGACTTTATCTTCCAGAAATGCTCGCGGGACCTCCGGCTCTAAGATCCAAGATCCCGTCGCCGTTGCTGCACCCGTACCCCGTGACATCCCAGCGGCATCCAAGCAGGTTGAAGCTGCAGATCCAGATCTACCCTTCGCTGTAAGGACAAGTGTTGAAGGTGCTCCAGCTGTGTCAAAGAGGACGCGCCAAAGACGGCGCCAACGCCTTGCACGACAATTGGCCAAGGCCGCAGAATCGATGGACGGGATCCGCTACAATGAAGATCTGAAGTCCAGACAGCGCCAAGAGCAACAACGGCGCATAACCACCTCCTCCTCTAAGGCAGAAACGAACGATTGGGTTCGTGTCACGAGGACTCGCTCAACCCTCGAAGAGCGAATCAAGAAGCGCCGCGCATTGCTTGCGCATGCCCGAGCCCTTCTGCAGAAAGTAGAGGAGATGCAAAAAGAAGAGACGGTCAAGAATCCGTCAAAACTCAAGCAGGTGTGGGTGCTAAAGGCAAAGCCAGCGCCTAAGACAAGAGCGAACGATGTTGCTGTCCAACCTTCATCAAATCCAGATCCCGTTCCCCTTGCCCCCGCACCTCCGGCGGAGTCAGGTAAGAACACGGATCCTTCAAGATCCAGGGTTCCTTTGAAAGGTCGCCTCGGTCCTTTACCTGGGAACCGAGGAAAAGCACCTGTCAAGGAGCGATTGGGTCCGTTGAAAGGTCTCCAAATGATAAACCCGACTGGGGGTCGTGCTAATCCCCCCAAGAAAGATAACAAAGGGAAAACCCCTATTGCCGACCGCATTGGGTTGCGTGTCGAAATTCAAGAGCCCGTTAAGTTTTTACGCTCGCAAAAGCGTAGACTTGAACGAGCGACTTCTGAAAACGCTAATAAAGCATCATATCCCCAGAGGAAAACACATTCGTCAAGTCATGCCAACACTCTATGGGTTGCTCCAGTTATCAAACTGATGAGTTGTACTATAGAGCTGGGGATACGAGTAAGTCTCGAAAGAGAGATGCTCGAGACACGGAACCTCACTGTCCGTGTGCCAACATCATCAGGGCGGTGTTATCAGAATGCTGTTGTTCTAAAACCCCAAAGAGAGTCTCGGTATTCGAGAGGATTTCCAAGCCAAGGCATTTTCGTGGGAAGAAGTTCATTCGCCAAGAGGACGAGTACCTAGAAGTATCTGTTAATATGACCGGCAGATGCGGATCGACATGACCCTCTAGCTCAGACCAACTTGCCGAAGCATCCCAGCACATGACTTGGTTGCGGTCAGGGGTCAATAGGCGAAACAATGACCAAAGAATGCAGAAAGGACTTCCTTCGGAAGAAGATGTGTCAGAGGCTGATTCAGACTCCTGCTCGGCTATAGCATCCAATGACACGGCATCTAGTGCGGGGCAACCTTACGAATCACTCATGATCAGCGCCGAACAAGTAACCAAGATGCTTGAAGATGCCCTGGCTACGCAAAAGGAAAGTTTCAAGTTCGAGATGGAGATGGCCATGCAGCAAATGAGAGAGATGCATGACTAGCAAATCGCGGCTCTGACAAGTCACCAGGGAGAACCCACTCGACACCATAATCAGAATCAAGATGAGAATGAACGGGAAGGGAATAATGTCAACAAAAATATCCCTCCTGTCAACAACGACAATGGAAGCGGTCCCGTAGATGATAATGCAAAAGAGGACCACGTTACCTCTCCCCAAAGCCACTCGAAGACAGGTACGAGTGAAGACAAGAAGATGAAGGACTTGGAGAGAAAAATCAACGCGTTGATGAATGCTCAAGAAGTGAAGAGATCCGGCATACCATGTCCATACCCAAGGGAGTGGGAATCAATTCCATATCCGGCAAAGTTCAATTTAATCAACTTTACGCCGTTTGATGGAAAGGGTTCCCCTACCCAACACTTAATATATTTTAAGTCTCATTTAGGAATCATTTCTGGGAATGAACCTCTTATGGTGCGGTCATTCGTCGGCACTCTTCGCGGAGCAGCCTTCGACTGGTATCGCCGTCTCAAGCCCGGGAGTATCAGCAGTTGGGACGACATGGAAGATATGTTTCTGACAAACTTCTTCGATGACGACACCGAAATCTCAATCAATGGGGAGACAGTCGAAAACTTTGTGAAGAGGTTCCGAAATAAAGCAATGAATTGTAGGGATCCAGTCAGCGAAGATTTCATCCTCGAGACCTGTCATAACAATCTTTCATTGGACATCCTGGAAGCCATGGGAATGGCACCGCCAAAGACCTGGAAGGATCTGAAGGTGCGAGGAGAACGAGCCGAACGATTCCTTAAAAGGAAGAAGGCGGAAAGGGGTCAAATAGCTAATAATGCCCCACAACCAAATTTTGTCCCTAGGGGTAAAGGAAAAGCACATGCAAATGCCGTGAACGCAAATCAAACGTTCGAAGTGCAAGCGCAACCGCAACAGCAGCAGCAAAAGGCGCCTCAACAATCAAGGTGGCAACAGCAGACCCAGAAGCCAAAAGCCTCGGAGCCGAAGTTCCCAAAAGTCTACTCGTTCAAAGAGGATGAAGTTCCCGGTATCTTCAAGTACCTCATTGAGAATAACAAGATCAAATTGCCTCCAGTCCAGGATCAGGAAGATGCTAAGAGAATCAATGATCCAAAATACTGCGCATTTCATAGAGCGGTACACCATCCTACCAAGGCGTGCTATGCCCTTAAGGACAAGATCCAAGCTCTAATTGATGTCGGCGTCATCACCATGAAGCAGCCGAAGGAGAAGAGAGTGGGAGCAAATGCGGTATCAATTAGTTTCGGTTCTTTTCCCTTATACCGATTCCAGCATGAGCCAGTAATGAATGCAGTAGTGAAGACGGTGAACGATGATCCTCACAAGCAGCGCCAGAAAGGACTTGTGCCACACACAGCCCCTAATGGTGAGATTCTTTGGGTTCATCCAGATTTGATTGGAGATGAGCAATGGACTGGAACCTCTTCCAAGAAAAAGTCAAAAGGAAAGGGTAAGTCTTGTTATGGAGCTTCTGCTATTCCAGGAGAAGATGACGAAGAAATTCCCGCCTTCCCGCTTTCTGAAGATGAACAGGAAGCCTTTGCAACCCGAAGTGGGAATGAGTATCACTACAAGTACCCGGATGCTTCCGAGCAATTAGGTACCAAAACCGCTCCTTCCAAGACATTGGCAGAACTAGGAATTGCAGCAATTCCCCCAACGCCTATGGCTACGGAGAAAGTCCAGCAGAAAGAGAAGGGGAAAGAGCCTTTACGTCAAGAAGCCCAAAACCCGAGGCAGTCTCGATTCAATCACCCGATTGGGAGAGACAAACCGGGAAATGCAAGCTCTCTACCCCATTTTGACATCATGGCGCAGTTGGCCAATATCCCGGCTAGGATAACCCTATACGAGCTATTGCGTCTTTCCAAGGATACAAGGAAAGCATTACAAGAGGCCTTGAGCGACTCTGAAGCTTTCTTAACTCGAATCAAGCCATCTCCTGAAGGACCAGAGCCGTCAGCTCAACACTGCAATCTCGCGGCGCATCATTTTCCATGCATCTCTTTTACCAAAGAAGACATGCAGACGAAGAACTCAAAGCATGATCGGCCTTTGTATTTCACAGGGCACATTGGCTCCAGCATGGTCAACCGGATCCAAGTTGATCCGGGTTCTGCTGTTAGCATCATGCCATTCCGACTGATGCATCATCTCGGAATCCCAACTAGCAAACTAGCCTCCACCGGCACTACGATTTACGGATTCAACACCAGCGGGTCCAGACCCTTGGGGAAGATCCGAATCAAATGCCAGATCGGGGATTTAAAATCAGAAGTTACTTGCTATGTAATTGATGCAGAAACGTCCTATAACTTACTGTTGGGTCGACCTTGGATCCACGGTAACCTTATAGTCCCGTCAACTCTGCATCAATGCCTCAAGTACGTGGACTCAAATAATGAAGTCAAGACGGTGGTCGCGGATAAGCAACCGTTTAAGGGATTGGAGAACTATTTCACCGATTCCCTTCTATACGGCGCCGAATCCGATACTGAACCATCGGCCCAAGGAACGGACAGCGGGGATGAAGCTGACACCGAAGCCGGGTTTGATTATGATGGTGGTTTTGTACTTAATGACATTGTACCCATTGTAATCAATCTTGACGATGATAAATCATCGGAAAGTAGTTGTAATTGGCAACTTGCCGAAGAACTATCAATAAACGATGATTTAGAGTACTCGATGTGTCTTGATAATGTCACTAAAAAGCTTTATGATAACCCTGATTTGTATATGCCTCTTCAATCATTTTGCATGACGAAAAAGCAGGTACAAGATCCATGCGGAGCAACACTTGTCATCCCCGCGGGAATAGGGGGTGGAAAAGAAGTCGTCTACGGCAAAGGAAAAGAAGCTCCGATACCCGATCACTTCTTAGAAGAAGAAGACGATGAAGATAAACCTGCCCCTCATCTATTTAGATATGACGCAAAAGCGCGCGATCTAATGGAGAAGTATGGGTATGACTTCACACTTGGAGAAGGTCTTTGCTTCGGTCGAGGTCCGCGAGTTCCACCTCGAATGGCCTATGTACCAAAGGGAAAACCTGATGATTATTATCGCCACAAAAGAGGTCTTGGCTATGTCTCCTCATCCGACGACGAATATTGCTGGCAAGTCATCGATCAAATTGCTAACAAGGCTAGAAAAGGATACTCTTCTGACTCTTCGGCTTGGGGTTCCGACGCTAGCCTTGGTGAAATGTTCAAAAAGTTAATGTCGAACATGGTTACGGTCGATCCTACCACAATAGAGGAGGACGACCAGATGCCGACATGGGAAGATCCGTGGGTTCATCACCTAAACATGCAGTATGGTGATAGGTTCGAACAAAGTTAATCTCTCTTATTAGGGAGTACATCGATGTGTTCGCCTGGAATTATGAAGACATGCCAGGGCTCGATCCAAATGTGGCAGTACATCGTCTTAATATTAAACCGGATGTCAAACCTGTCAAACAACAACAAAGGCGGTTTCGTCCGCAAATGATGGAAGCAATCGAGGCCGAAGTTAAGAAGCTTATTGACTCGGGCTTCGTTCGGGAAGAGCAGCATCCAGAGTGGCTTGCCAATATTATCCCAGTCCTTAAGAAGAATGGGAAGGTCAGGATTTGTATCGACTTTCGGGACCTCAACGCTGCTTGCCCAAAAGATGATTTTCCCCTTCCCATCACGGATGTTATCATTGACAATACGTGCGGATTCGAGAGAATGTCTTTCATGGATGGTTTCTCTGGTTATAACCAAATAAAGATGCATCCAGATGATGAAAAGCATACTGCTTTTAGAACGCCTCTCGGCATCTTCTGCTACACGGTTATGCCATTCGGCTTAAAGAATGCAGGTGCTACATATCAGCGAGCCATGTCAAAGATCTTTCAGGAGCATCTCCGAAAGACTGTCGAATGCTACGTAGATGATTTGGTCGTGAAAAGTCGTGATAAAAAAGATCACATTAAGGACTTGAAGACCATGTTCGACTTGATGCGAGCCCATCAATTGAAGATGAATCCTACCAAGTCTTTCCTCGGAATGTCTAGTGGTAAATTCCTGGGATTCGTCGTCACCACCAAAGGTATTCACATCGATCCTGATAAGGTAAAGGCGATTAATGAATTGCAGCCTCCGAGAAACCTCAAGGAGCTCAGAGGATTGCAAGGGCGATTAGCTTATATTCGTCGGTTCATCTCGAACCTCTCAGGAAAATGCCAACCATTCTCCAAGCTCGCAAAGAAGGGCGTGTCTTTTGTATGGGATGACGCTTGTCAAAAGGCATTCGAGAGTATTAAAGAATATCTCTCGAAGCCTCCTGTACTCGTTGCACCGAAATCGGGCAAACCGTTCTTGATTTATGTCAAGGCGACGAGCCACTCATTAAGTGCATTACTTGCACAAGATGACGATAACGGTCATGAGCAGGCAGTATATTATTTAAGCCGAACCATGGTAGGCGCTGAATCTCGATATCCTATGATTGAGAAAGAATGCCTCGCCTTGGTGTTCGCTATTCAGAAGATGCGGCATTATCTGGTCGAGCAGACCATTTATGTCATCTCTAAAGTTAATCCGGTCCGAGTATTCATGACTCAACCAGCTTCCATGAGCTGGCGATTAGCAAAATGGGCCTTACTCTTGTCCCAATACGACTTACATTTTAAACAACAGAAGTCAGTAAAAGGGCAGGCCATCTGTGATCTCCTGGCAGCTAATCCAATTACGGACACCGCCGAGATATATGACGACCTACCCGATGAAACCCACGAAGTCAACACAACTTCGCACCAGCAAGTATGGCGTTTGTACTTCGACGGCGCTTCACGAGCAACTAATGTAGCAAGTGCTCCTGGAAGTTCTAAGATTTCTTCCGGAGTGGTAGTTGTCTTAGCTTCCCCAGGAAAACACGTGATGCCTCGAGCTTACTCGTTGACTGAACCGTGCTCAAATAACGTAGCCGAATATAATGCATTACTCATAGGACTCAGTTTTGCTAAAGAACTGGGGGTGGAGTATCTCGAAGCCTTCGGCGATTCTCAACTGATAGTTAAACAAGTCCAAGGAGAGTACGAGGTTCGAAGCCAAGATTTAATACCATACCATAAGATGGCAGTAGAGATGGCAGAATCATTCGAAGGATTTTTTATCGAACATATTCCACGACTACAGAATACCTATGCAGATGCGTTAGCAGCATTGGCCGTATGTCTGGCACAACCTCCCGAAGCAGAGCAGTTTGTTACGGTAAGAACGCACCAACTCCTAATACCGCTTTACAATCAAGATGCCAAGGAAGAAGAGGTTCAAGAGGCGCACGCTACTCAAATCGAGTTCGAACCGCGAGATTGGCGTTTCCCCGTCATCGACTACGTCTTGCATGGAATCTTACCAGAAGATGTGAAGGAAAGAGAGTCGATCCGACGAAGAGCACCAAGATTCTACTATAACACGGAGAATCGAACGTTGTACCGCAGGGGGTACGATGGTTTGCTATTGCGTTGCTTATCGGCGAAAGAGGCTGAAGAAGTCCTTAGGGAGGCGCACGAAGGAGAGTGTGGCGCACACCAACCTGGTCCTAAGCTTTATGATCGCATCAGAAGAATGGGGTATTTTTGGCCTTCCATGATGAGTGATGCAATCACGTATGCCCGAAAGTGTAATGCGTGTCAAATACACGGGAATTATATGCACCAACCTCCGGAGCATCTGCATCCTTCAATTACGTCATGGCCGTTTAAGACGTGGGGAATGGACATTGTTGGTCCTATAAATCCTCCGTCAGTCAAAGGCGACCGGTTCATCTTGGCAATTACTGATTATTTCTCCAAATGGGCTGAAGCAGTTCCACTCAGAGAAGTTAAAACGAGTAACGTCATTGCATTCATCAAGCACCATATCATCTATAGGTATGGTGTTCCAAGACGAATCATACATGACAACGGTCCTCAGTTTGTCAGCAACGCCTTCATAAGGTTTTGCGAAAAGTTTAAAATTCAGGATATCTCGTCAACGGCTTATAATCCCACAGCAAATGGATTAGCTGAAGCCTTCAACAAGACTATCATAAAACTCTTGTCAAAAATCGTGAAAACTAATAAAATAGACTGGGATGACAAGCTTGGCGCGGCTCTATGGGCCTATCGGACCACGGTGCGCACACCGACGGGAGCAACCCCGTATTCACTGGTATACGGATGTGAAGCTGTTCTTCCATTGGAGATTCAAATCCCGTCTCTTCGGATTGCTCTTGCAACCCAGATGATGACCGAAGAACAACATCAGAAACGCCTCGAAGAACTCGAGAGGCTCGATGAAAAGCGCCTGGAAGCTCAACAGCATATTGAGTTTTACCAAGCCAGAATTTCTCGAGCCTTCGACAAAAAGGTTCGACAAAGGAGTTTCAAAGAAGGGGATTTGGTTCTAGCTGAAAGGCGGCCTATGATCCTTAACTCCAAGAAGAAGGATAAATTTGAACCCAAATGGGAGGGACCATTCGTAGTGGAGACAGTCTACTCGAGTGGTGCATATCACCTTGTCACCAAGGACGGTGACCAGCTTATGATGCCGATAAACGGCAAGTTCCTGAAAAAATACTATCCTTAGTATCTTCAGGATAACCAAACTATGTCTGCCAGCTGCACTCGATTCAAAACCCAACTCATCATCTGCACATAAATCCAAATAACTTTCACGCTGTGTCACCTTAGCTGGAATCCCAACCAATGCAGAATGATCTGGAGTATGTGGGAAAATCCCTACCCAATGTGGAGTAGCATCAGTCTCCACCCGCTGCGATACCTCTAATAAACGGCAAGTTCCTGAAAAAATACTATCCTTAGTATCTTCAGGATAACCAATGTATCGGGAAGTTCCGAGAAGAATACCACATGGGTATTCTTAGGGATAACCCAGTCATTGTAGAATTGATGAATAAACTCTTATGAGTTATTTTTGTGAGATGAGATCCAATCCTCTGATAGGTTAATCTTTCCTCACCAAACCATCCGCTGATCAAATTAAACGACGGTGGATCCACCAACATTTCCATCTGCCCGTCGTTGGCATTTCTCAGACTCAACATGTTAGGTCCTAATCACCTAGCATTAAAGTCTTCCTTTGAGTGATAATACGAGTTGGCACTTTCTTTGCTACCTGTATTCCACTTTCTTTGCTTTCAGGTCAAACCTATAAAAGTTAGGGCCAAAGCCAAATTCCTCTCTCGATTCCTTCCATGAACGAGAGGTCCACTTTCAATTTGAACAATCAAACCTATAAAAGTTAGGATTGTTCCCGATCTCACTTAGTCAAGCCTACAAATAGTTAAGACTAAGACCGAGTCATTCCTTTTCGATAAACGAAAATCCACCTTTGTCCCCTTTTCCACCAAACCTATAAAAGTTAGGGTTGAAATTGGGTTTTCTCCTCAATGAATGAGGGATTCTTTGGGTTCAAATGACCAATCCTATAAAAGTTAGGGTCGTTCGAACCTCTCCGATTCTCAGAGTGGAGATCCCACTCTTAGTTTCATCCTTCCGGATTCTGGGGGTGGAGATCCCACCTCGAGTTTCCTTTCCAGCTGTAGATAGAATATAAAATTCTTCCTCTTCAGCACCGGGAGATAGAATATAAAATTCTTCCTCTCCCATTTCCTAGTCTGTCTTTGCTCTTAAAAAAGACACAATTCTTAACTTCCAATCCGGGCACTTGGTGCACGGGGAATTTCATCCCGAAGCCTAAGAAGGGATAAGCCAGCGACTAGCACGCGTTGCCGGTTTAGTCTTTTACCGATTGAAAAAGACACCAGAATCCGAGTCTGGGGAATTTTATCCCGAAGCCTAAGTAGGGATAAGTCAACGCCTAACACGCGTTGCCGGTTTAGTCTTTCACCGATTGAAGAAGACACCAGAATTCCAGTCTGGGGAATTTTATCCCGAAGCCTAAGTAGGGATAAGTCAACGCCTAACACGCGTTGCCGGTTAGTTCTTTCACCGATTAAAGAAAAAGACACCAAGGTCTAAACTTGGGGAATTTTATCCTGAAGCCTAAGTAGGGATGAGTCAACACCTAACACGTGTTGCCGGGTAGCCTATTCCTGTAACAAGGGCAAAGCCTATGTATTCGAAATCATAGCACAAAGTCTTAGAGAATTCACTCTCTCAGCACAACGTTACATGCGGAACGGATTTAGACAATCCGCATGCTAGCCCGACTCAAACGGTGGTCGGTAAAGGCACATCAAACCCGTTGAAGGCTGGGGGTTTGCCAAAAATCCCAAAGTCTATGTCTAACACACATGGCCGGTTTAATCTTTCGCCGATTGAAAAAGACACCAGGGTCTAAACCTGGGGAATTTTATCCCGAAGCCTAAGAAGGGATAAGTCATCGCCTAATACGCGGTGCAGGTTGCCTTTTCCCTATAAGAAATGGTTAAGTCTATGTATTCAAAAATCATAGCATCAAGTCTAAGAAAAGCGATTTTCTTAGCACAACGTTACATGTGAGACGGGTTTAAT
>NC_033801.1:61089329-61120374 GCF_001876935.1 Asparagus officinalis
TCGCGGCCGATGCTTGATCAGGAACTTTTGGCGAGGCGGGCTTCGCCTTTGCCCAGAAAGGGCAGGAGGATTGCTCGCCCGAACACATGTTTGTGGCCCAGGTGACGCCAGCAGATGAGAACGGCGGCGAAGGCGTAGCAGGGCCAGAAGGCGAAGTGACGGCCTATTTCTTCTTCACCGATGCTCCGCGTAGAGGATGATGAGGCCGAGGCCGCTCTGGAGGCCGACGAGGGTGGCCTCGGCAGCGGAGCTGCCACGCGTTGTCGCCTTTGTTCAGCCAGTCGGGCGACTCAGCCGACGTGTTGGCTGCGTAGGCTACTGGGACTACGAGTAGTACAGTAGCCATGACAACTTCAAGGTGTAAATGAAGGGTGAGAGGGGGGGAGGTTGAGTTATGTAGGCATCGTAGGAGTAGACTAGTATCGATCGGTTTAATTAATTTTAAGCGAACGGGAATTTTAGCACGCTTTTCCAGGGTTTTTTCGTGGTTGAAAGCAAAGCAACCCAGAGAAGAGTTTTTTTATCTCTTCTCTCTTTTTTTTTCTTTTTTTTTATTGTTGAATCCAGGAGAAGACTTTGAAAGGTCGTTCATCCCAGAGTAGACTTTTCTTCTTCTTCTTCTTTTTCCCATTGTTGAATCCAAGAGATGAGGTCGTCTGGGGCGTTAAAGGCTTAGCCTTTTTCGAAATGGAGACATGGAAAAATAGCGAGGTCAAAATTTGCAACTCGCCAGCTTTTCTTAATTTTAAATGCTATAAAAAGGGATAGAATCACCCTCTGCATAAAACGATGCCGAGGGTGACTGAGATTATGACCCGTATTTTATTTATTTTAATTAAGCTCTGAATCAAGTCAGTCAATAAGCAATATTATCAAAACAAATATATAATTACTATTAGCACGTTTCAGAATAGCACGGCTCAACAGTATCGTATCACTGCAACTGTACTTTAATACAAGTGTAATCGGTACGATTACAAGCTTTGAGATTTGTATTATTGCAATCCGCTAGCTTCGTCTCTATATGATTTTCTATTGATAACTCTCTATATGATTATTTTGTAAATAAACTCTTCCTAAGTAGGAACTGTTGTTTATGCTCTCCATGTTAAAATTTGAAGGAATACGTGTATTAAAATAAGCCCGTGAAAGGTCACTCCGGACATGTGAAGGAGATAATGATTCGAGATTTTTATGTGATTGGGATTCATCAAGATTCCCATGCGACTTTGACTTTTCGGCAAAAGATTCATTGAATCTGTGTGGATGAGAGAAACGCCAATAACAGTTTTAAGGAACATTGAAAGTCTCCGCCGTTGTGTACGGATTCACATCCTCCACTATCAAAAAAAAATAATAGAGGAATTATTATATAATTGTAATCGCTAATTTTCTAATGGGTAGTAATATTTTTTTCTGTGGGTACAACTTAAGAATGAATACAATTAATGAAGATACAGTGAATATTAGATTTAAAAGTAATCGCATTCATCTACTAAATAATGAATAATTATGATCAAAAGTGAGAATCTCTCCATTGCTTTTGCTTTTTTTTCGTAGCGAAGAGAATCCAAATTCATTATATACGCAATAATAACATATGCATGAGAAGATTCCTTTCTTGTAGTCATTTATTTCCAGATTATTAGGTCAATTGAATACCGTACAAGTAACAATTGGGAACATAGAGATTCATTCCAAACCCATTATTATACTAGCATTAGCAAGAAGAAATTTGGAAGCATTATTACTTGTTCTCAAGTATAAAAATTAGCATTGACTTTGAAAAATAACGGGAGAAAATAACTATAAAGAGCATCGAAAGTGATCTACCTACAGCTTAGATCATAACCTCACTCAACACCCATAATCTGAAATTATATCCCACCTCTATTAGCAACAAGACATTTAGAAGAATTGCATTAGTCAAAAATGACAAAAGCTTAGCATTGACTTTAAACAAGGGAGAAATATAACCAGGAATCAAGAATGCTAGTGTTATCAACGTGATGCATTTATTATATTAATTTGATCCAGACTTTCTGAACTGCAGATGGCATTCTTTAATTTACACGCGTAAGTAACTTAACCCTATAAGAAGAGTACAAAAGAGAAATGTTATCTTGTATATTAAGAAGCAAATTCAGACCAGATGCCGGTTGGAAACAAACCGAGACTCCTTAAAGAAAGAACGGCTGCAAACCAAGAACAGCAACAATGAGGACAACAAAATACATGATTAGATAAGAGATGAAGGCATTGCGTGAGAAATATTAACTTACAACAGGGAAGAAAGTGTCAATAATGCACCGTGTTCTGCATGATTGTATCAGTGCCACTATAATACACCTGTTCAGAATTGCATAGATCAAAATAGGCATCATCAGTCATGAAAAGCTAAATAGTCCTGAGTGCATAAAGCAGAATGGCAAGAAAGTAAAATTCTCAAATGATTGAAGTAGCTATCATGAATGAGTCACTTCCGTAAGATGCACAATAAAAATTTTATTGATAGGGATATAAAATTGAGAGGGAATTTAATGGTTGGCAGCCATGTTATATAGATCTCACAGAAGGTCAACACACCCACAAGCATTTTGAAAAAAAATCAGAATACTATTAACTACTATTTCTAGTTAAAAATTTTGTAGCTTGACTTTGTTTTTAATCAGTAAATTATGAGAAGCATACATATCAAATTGGAGAAAGCCACCTTCATAGATTTCATTTGAAAGAAACTATCACATGTAAATTAACATCAGACTCCACCACGCAATGGGCTTCTCAACAGAAGCGCCCTTGAAGATGGTTATACAAAAGAAAATTTTGACAAATACCAGTGCAAATGTCCAATTTTCAGCAGGTTGATGATTTAGTAAGTTGGCTTGAATCTGAATTCATTGTCAGATTCTCATACGAACTAATAAGGGATTCTAAACTTGCTCCACAAAGAATTTTCCTCTAAACACCCTTTTATTTTTTTCATTCTTACGCAAGCCTAATATCTATAGACTAAATGGCTTGTTTCTTTCTTTCTTTTTTTATCTCTTTATCTTTCTTATGATTGCAAGCATCTTCTACAATCTGGACTCCATGTTTCTGACTGGTACACATCATCCTGAATGCTTTTATCCAAATAGCCAAGGGTGTTTCTGGCAATAAGAGTTCACCTAAAGTTGAGGTTATTATAATTTCAAACACAACAAAATGGAAATGAATTAAAGTGTAGGACCTCAATAGTTACATTCTTTTGAACATGTGTATGCAAAGTTCAGACCCTATTTCTAAGTCTTTGGAACATGTGTATGCAAAGTTCAGACCCTATTTCTAAGAAAAATCCTAGACTTGTTTTCCACCTCCCCGTACGAAATCGCATAACTCAGTGGGAAATAAGATTCCAGCTTAATGCACTTCGAAGGATTCACAATACCTACACCTTAACTCTTCCTGACAAACAAAGGTGTAAATCAAACAGAACATCCTCTCGATAAGTGATAGGGATCAATATACCCGATTCTATTCTAGAGGGACTTGGCAACATAAATCTCATTGAGATATCGTCAGATTTTTTTTGGTTTGAGATAATTCAGATTTTACTTGGTTATTGTTAGGATAAGAATAAGGTTATTAACAGAATTGAGATTATTTTGATTTGATTTGTTTAGAGATAAGCATTTACATGTTTTTAGATAAGATTTGAGTTATCTTCTGTTTATTTGGATCTCTATAAAAGGGAGGAACTTTTATGTAATTGTTAGTAAATTTTTAATAAGAATTATTAATCAAAGATATTTCGGGAGTGATTCCAATTGTGCCTTTTAAGCCTTGGGTGAACAGTTCCCCTGAACTATCAAGTGTTCTCGACGTTGCAACCTCTCCTTCACAGATTTGATCCCTACAGAATTCCATGGCACAGAGAACTACAAAACTAAGATCTAAGCCCTTATTCCCATTTAATTAGATTGCTTATAGACTTATAGTATGGTTAATTAAAATTGTTACATCATTTATCTTATATTGAACTGACCCTTTTATTTTGATATCATTTCGCAGGATCTAGCTAATAGGAATTCGACTCAAATGTTAAGTACTCAATTAGGATTTGAGGATTGTGCTCGATGTTTCACACCTCAAGTTTATCCCGAATGCATTCCTTATTTGCTATAGTTTTTGCATTATTTATTACTATTAGTTGTTAGTTTATTATAGTTTGATATTTAAAGTTATTTTTCATAGCAATTTTAGTGTGAGTTTGCATTTACTTTGCATATTAGTTTGTTTAATCACTTTCCCTAGAACTTGATAGATCGTACTACGTCAATAAGCTTGTAGATTCAATTTTACAATCTAAAATTTCCCTAGAGCTTCTCTCTGCCTTTCTACTCTATATGCAAAAATAATGACTAAAAATATAGAAAATTGTTGACATGGTCATCTTGTCCTATCCTGTAAATGTCCACTCTAGTTTTTCCTTCGATGGTATGTCATGATCCTGTAATGTACCCAGTACGTACGGATGCAAAAGGAACTTTAAAAAGAGATTTAAATTTTTTTTAAAAAAAATTGTATACTAGTCAAACAATAATAGTTTCTCTGAAAGTTCAGTGCCTATAAAATATCAGGACCAGTGACTCTACTATTATCAGGATAAATTGCAACTTGTGCCAGTAAAATGGAGTATAATTGTCTTAAGCATACAAAAATATTGTTGTTATCACTTAATTTCAATAGCATAAATGGCTCATTTAAATGCTTCAGAATTGCAATGGGTGTATAATAAAGGTGGATAAATATTTAAACAGGTTTTAGAGATAACTGATAAAATGTCATGTAGACTTAATTAGGAAGTTGGTAGAAAGAAAAAGATCTTTGCCTGAGACAGGGACTACTAATAGTTCCCACTAAACTTATCTGACAACATGAGGGCCTCAAGCATTGTTTTAAATATCCCCGACATGGTCCGATATATCCCCCGATATATCCTTTTACAGGGCTTGCCGCAACCGATATGGTCTTTAAATATCCTTTATCGCTTTTTGGCTATTTTGAGTGATAAATCTCCGATATGGCCGATATATTAACCGATATGTGGACCAATATATCTTTTTATATAGCTTGTTGCAAAATAATATACCGTGTTTGGAATTTTTGGGTGAGATATCAAGATTTCCCCATTATATCAAATGACATTTTGCCCTAAAAAAAGCAGATCGAATGTTGCAATGTTGCTTTGCGCTTTTGTTTGTTTTAGAAGGTTGATTAGTGATCCTAAACATATATTATTCATATTTTGTATGCTTAAATTTCATTACATATGTTGAGATTACATTTTAATGCATTATACTATGTATGCAAACATTCATTATGGCATTCCGATATTTACCACATATCTCCGATATTTCCCCGATATCGGCAATCCGATATGAATTTTGGCTATCCGATATTTCCCCGATATCCGATATTTAAAACATTGGCCTCAAGGCTGGTAAATTTGGACTTTCTCTGTTTTTTAAATGGGCATATCTTAGATTGTGATGGTGGGGAACAAAGTAGGAATAAGACATCAACGCTTAATACTAATATGTTGATGGAAACTATGAACACATGAATATTTGAGAAGCAAAATTAGAGGATGAAGATCATAATCAGCTCAATTCGGGAGTTGATAAAGGAAAAGTAGGTAGGATTGATCCCTATTCTCCACAAACATGTGCCTGCAATCACAAAAACCTTGTGCAGTAGCATGAAAATAGAAGAGAATACTGCTGCAGTGCTAGGAAATCATGATTAGGGAATTTGTGTGCATGTTAATCACAAGTTGATCTCCACCTACCATGCTTGGATTCATAAATCCAAGCTATTACAAAGTAACAAACATAGAATAAATGATTAATTATCTTGCTTTTAAAGTTTTGAGGAATTAGGTACGTCATTATCATCAACTATTTCCTGATGATTCATTGGTCTCGCCATACGTTAGAGAAAGTGATTACATGATTGTTATAGATCTCGATGCATCTAATACATTTCACCTTTTGGAATTAGACCACATCTAAAGATTGTGCTTATCGGTTGTTGTGGACCATAACTCTAAACTTTTGAATGGAACCTCACAGGATAGAAAGATATTTCCTAGATATTTATGATTGGCAATAGGTTGACATTAAATTTTAATTTGTGAACGCACACATCCACTTGACACAAACTTTTCAAAGAAACTAATCTGATCCAAACTGTCTAGAGTTGCTGGCTCTGTTAAAGCATCTTTGACTTACTGTTTCCGCTAGCTTGACTGTCTATTTTCTTATAAAACACAACTGTGATCTGACAATCAACACAAAGCCCACTCAGGAGCTAGAACCATGGGAACGTAAACAAAATTACAAATGGTGGCATGGTACTCCACTATAATTTAGGCATGCATGTTCAGCACTCGTTTAAACTATCAAAAAATTTCAACTTTTAGTTTACTATAGAAAATATGGCTACATTTCAGTAGACAAGCATGATCGTGTTCTGAAAAAATCGTTAACTTTTCTTTGTTCAAATAACTAGCCACAAACATTACCTCATACAAATAACTATGATATGTTTGTTAATAAAGTTTTGAAAGCCTTTCCTCTTTCAGTGACTTCACCAAATACTTCACCAGAGTAAAAAAATGAATTATTCCCGTTTTCTAACCAATCTATTGTAATACCAAATTATCGAGGATATTTCTGCAAAAAATCACACCCTCTGTCAGCCATACGCTCCTTTTAACTTAAGCCATCTTCTTCCTCTTATTCTTCTCCCTTTCAACTTCCTTTCGACCACCACTGCTCTCTTCCCTCCCCTTCTTTGTCTTCTCATCCACCAGCAAGGTCAAGGTCAAGGCCAAGATCCTCCCTCCCTTCAAGAAACCAAGATCCCTTTTTTCCTTATTCTCTCCTTCAAATTCAAACCCCAACCATGAACATCTTACAGCCACCACAGCCAAGAGGAATGAAAGAGAGGGGAAGGATGATTAGGTCATGGGGATGCCTCCACCACCTAAGATTAGAGCTAAATATTCGGGCTAAATATTGGGGTTATGATAAAGTCATTGAGGTCTAAAGATGAGAGGGAGCAGAAGACAAGATAAAAAGAAATTCAGAAATCATTTCACTATCATATGTATAAATGAGTGTCATAAAATCAAATAATGGGAGAAAACTGAGTAAGATATATCATTCTATTGCAACTATAGTAAGACATTTGCTGCATGTATCATCTGCTCTTAAGAAGTACTGTCTTTCAGTAACCATTAGAAAGATGACATACCACGCTATATGCTCACTTGGAAGAACTAGATACATAGTATATCCATGGATAGGGTAAACTTCACTGCTAGTCAAAGAAGACCGAATAGATTCAGCCTCTCAGAGGTTGAGGGAAGAAGCATTTAAACCCTTTTATGCTGTTAACATTGTCTAATCAACTTGATAAAAAGAAACTCCTTGGCTTTAGTGTCCAAGCTGTCAACTACATGATCATCGATATTGCTGTTCAAGCGATCGCATCTAAGCTGAGCTACAAGACGGAAAGGACACCCTCTCAATCTAAATATTTTAGTTCCATCTTAGCTGGCATAATTGGATGTTGTCATGTTGCCAAGCGTTGGCACTAAGGCATAGATATCCCTGAGTAAATGAAGATTTAAATAATATTTTCCAAAAGGAAAAAAATAAATTTTCAAGCCATTCTGAAGTAAAAACTTAGGCAGAATGCTTAATAATTATCTACCAACTTATCTAACCCGTGGAAGAACCCCAGCCAACTTGATGAAATTGTAAAATTTCTAATACATAGCTCAGCAAGCAGCTACACTAAGGCAGCAGAGCAAATGATTACCATAGTCTCCACTGCGAACAAATATCTATGTTGGATTCTAGATCAAATCCTAGAAAAATCACCAAGCGATAAAAATGAGCAAAAACAAAATCACTGTCCGGGATGCAAAAACATGTATATGAATAGTAAGGCCCAGTGGCCTCCAACCACTACTTGCTAATTTAATATACTGAAAAATGAATTAAAAGAAAGAGTTACTTATATAAAGTGTTTTACTGTGGAAGAATAAAGGAGATAAGGAAGAATAACATACTCAACCAGTGAAAGCTGAAATACCCCCAACCTTGACGAAAGCAAGAAAGTGGCACAAAAACAAGAGAAGCATATAGATTCTCTGAATAGTTTTATGATATCATAAAGATACCATTCTGAAATAATATGAAAAAGAAAGTGAGAGAAGTCGAGAATACAGTAGTACAGTCATGGTATCCTTAAACAAAGGACAAACGCCTTACATCATTAACAGTAAATTCGTCTACAGTAGGGAGTGGAGGCTGAACCCATTCAGACGTGTAAGTAGGGCATCTTCCCTGGTTCTTATCTGCAAAAATTTCATTTACAAGCAGCGCATAAGGATCTCTTTTCAGAATGTTAACATTCCTAACTGTTGGATGTCACAGCAAGGAGTTCAGTGGCAAACCTGAAACTCCCACGTGTACCCTGTGAGTCACAAGTGACTGCAAAAACATTAACAATTTGTTACTAGTCATTGTTGATGTAGAGGTACAACTGACTGGATGAAAAAAAAAATGTGACAACAAGAACCCACATGACATCAATCTCCAAAAATTTACCGCCATAACCAATTTTAATCAACTATGGCTAAAAATGAAAAGGTGAAGAAGTAAGACCTTTTCTGCATGTTTTCCAAGAAATCTAGAGGTGCTGAGCTTTTTCAATGACAATATTAGTCAAATAAAACCAAAACAACTAGCAAATGCAACAGAAACCTAGATTAACAACATATGTCATCTAGTGTTTTAGAAATAGACTAATTTTATCGATTTATCACCTATAAATAGGGTTTGGGCCATGGCTGATATGATTTTTACAAAAATTTATCGCATATCATTTTTGGCCAATTTGCCCCCTTATATTGGTGTAAATCCGATATAACATCCGATTTCCCGTGGATTAAAAATCGCCCAATTTTCTACTATTTACATTCTAAGCGAACCAGTTCGTGATTGGAGGCAAAAACCCTCTTTTTCCATACCAACCAGCATCCACTATATAAAAACCGTGCTATCCTATTCTATTTTACATCCGTTTATCGTGTAATCCTAATTCTCTATGCCTCCACAATTCTCTCCCCAAATTGCTCGCAAATCTCTCACTCGAAGACCTCTGTCAACGACCTCTCTCGATATTTCATTAGATGTGATTAGATTACATTTAGGACATTATATTATATATGCTCACCATCAAAACGACTATAATTTTTACTAATCCCCGATATATCCCTCATAACCAGGATCCAACATGAATTTTGGCCATCCGATATATTTCTGATAACCAATATTAAAACCATGATGCCATCACACGGATGAATTTGCACTCACTAGATAAATATAGGATCTCCATGAAACTTTTCAGGTTTATTTAAGAATATGTAGAAAGAAGTGCCTTACATGAACTGAATAGTAAGAAAAATGAGAAAGAACCTGCCATGCTGAAGGCATGAAATCACGATATAAAGGCTTCTCCCCTTCCCTTCTTGAAGTTTTCAAGTTTCCCGTGTCCTCAGAAGACCACTTTCCAAGAGCCCTATCACACACACAACATTATCATTTAATTCATTTCTAGCCACAAATTCTACAAAATCTTAATTAAAAAAATATAAGGTTGTCCGAACAGTGATTTAGTATCGCATGGTTCCAAGGATTTTTGAGCTAAAATGCCTTGAGGCACGTACATCAATGAGGGATAAACTTCAACTATGAGGCACCAATAAGCATGCGACTCATGCCTCATAGTGAGTCGTTTACATCAGGAGTGTGCGTAAGGGTGTACATTCAACATGTAATAACTCCAGAAATATCGGTTCATTCATAGTAGGTAGGCCAATGAAACAGAATGCAGTGCTATCAGTCTATCACACAACATTATCATTTAATTCATTTCTAGCCACAGATTCTACAAAATCTTAATTTTTAAAAAAAAAATCTACGGTTCTTCAAACAATGATTTAGAGTGGCATGCTTTAAGGATTTTTCAGCTAGAATTCCTTGAGGCACGTATGTCCATAAGGAATAAACTTCAACTATAAGGCATAAACGAGCATGCGACTCATGCCTCATATTAAGTCTTTTACATCAGTAGTGCGCTTAAGGGCATACATTCAACATGCCGTAACTCCAGAAATATCGGTTGATTCATAGTAGGTATTGACCAATGAACTAGAATGCAGTACTATTAGTCTATCTCACACAACATCATAATTTAATTCATTTCTGGTCACAAATTTTACAAATCCTGATAAAAACATGTAAAATCGTTCGAACAGTGATTAAAATGGCATGGTTCCAAGGATTTTTGAGCTAAAATACCTTGAGGCACATATATCCATGAGGCATACACTTGTCACAAATGAGTATGAGCCTCATGCCTCATAAGTTCTACACCAGGAGTGTGCTTAAGGGCATGCATTTCAACATGTCATAACTCCATAAATATCAGTTCATTCATAGTAGCTAGCAGCCAATGAAGCAGAACACATGGAAATTTTGGAACACAAGAGACATTTTTTACGATGAGGGGTTTCAGAGAGAACCATGGCGATGGTGTGATCATCTGCAGTGTGAATATGAACAGGATGACACAGGATGCAAAAACAGAACAATAGCTTCTATAGGTCTATTAGATAAAAGCAAAGCAGGCATACAGATGATATTGCAAATTTGTAACCTAAGTAGACAAGATTCTCAAGATCCATAAACCATATGAATAATCAAGATAAGTTTCATACAAATGCAGGTGATCTGGTGAAACCAGATGCAATCATATATGCTAAGATATGCAAACAAGCAAGGATACGCAAATATGAGAAAGATTTAGTTAGGAAATTTTGGAACCATTTATCTTCTGAACTCCGGAAATCTAAGAAATGATTTGCTTAAAGCAAGTAGAACAAGGGAGTATATATGCAAACATATGTGATGGAGAGCAAAGCGTGAAGTGAAGTGAGACAAGCTCTATTAATTTAATGAACTTCAGCACTTATCTATCTGCTTTTCAGTATTGGTGTCAATACTGATTTGGTGTCAAAATCCATGAACAAGAGCCATGGTAAAGTTCAGAGTGCTCCATACAATTAGTAGAACTGTAGAAGCATTTACAAACAGACCATACTTGCTTGTTGAATAGGTTCTATCTGAATTGCCCACCTAGTGCCCGGTTTAAGAACCCAAAATTGTGTAAGAACCATAGACAAAGTTTGATGAACAAAACTGAATCATGTCTAATTAAAGGACAAAATGACTAACTCCCCTTAATTGTTGAACTCCCACCTTGCATCCTAAAGTATGAGTTTGACTAATTTCCCTTTTATACTATGTTTGCTTGCCCAATGCAATTATTTTGTGAAGCCACCGTCAAATACTAAACATGGAATATCATTTTCTCCGGGAGTTATCACTGAAATTTAAAAAATAACTCCAAAATTTCAACAATTACAACTGACAACTAAAAAGTGGAAATTATAAAAAAATATCCAAAAAAATTATAAAAACCTTTGAAAATCTGATATTTAAAAACCTTTAAAATTCCAAATTTACAAAAACACCCTAGAAAATTCCAAATAGGGTGTTTTTTGCAAATTTTAAAGTTTAGGACCCATTTGTATTTTTCAATTTTTCAGAGGGCTGTTTGTAAATTTTTTCTTTCAAGCTGTTTATTGTACTTTCAAAACTTTTGGGTAATTTTTGCAAATTTTAATTTTACATTAACTGTTTGTGATTTATTATTTTCATGGGGCTAATTATAATTTTCAAAATTTTCAAGTAGTTTTTGTAATATTTTTATTTTTTTAAGGTGTTTTCTTCAAATTTTTATTTTTTTCAGGGGGTTGTTTAAAATTATGGCTTCATAAAAGGACAACATTGGGCAAGCAAACAAAATATAAGGGGGAATATGCAATTTGATATTTTAGGGGACAAGTTGGGAGTTCAACAATACTTTAATGGGGAGTTTGCCATTTTGTCCCTAATTAAAAGAACATTTTTTTGGTTTTATATTAACTATTAGAATAAAGATATGAACCTGCTCTAACAGGAAATTCAAATTGGCAAATCACAGGTTGTTGATTAAAGCCGATTATTTTGGTGTAGGAGCTAGGATGCACCTATCGTGTTAGTAAACCATATTGAACTGTGCTTAATAAAAGGAACCATATTTTTTATTGAATAATAGGGATGGTATTATTAACCTATCTAATAGATAATTGAAATTCTTTAGCCAATTATACTAGTCAATAGCTATAATACTTGAGTACTTGTCCCAAGCTATTGTACTCGTATCCGACCCAGTTCAGATATGGGTACGCCCATGGTTCGTGGTAGACTTGTAATTAGGGTTTATTTGGTTATCGAATTCAAAAACGAGTTTTTTGAACCCGATAAACCAACAAACACAACTTAAACTTTCAAAAATCTCAATCGCATCCCCATCTCTCTGAAGATACCCAATCTCTTTGTCACTTATTCATCTTCGTTTCAGAGTTATCGAACCCAAACTTTCTTCTTTAAATCCTAGCTCCAACGATGTTTTGTCCACCTCCGTTTCAGCTCTTTAGCGATTGGTGGTAGAGTTAGAGCATTAGAAAAAATTCTAGATAGAACAATAGTAAGTTATTAAGACTTAGGGCTTTTTAGGCTTTTCTTTGTTATACAATGAAGACTATTGAAAAATACTGTTATTTTTTATGGTCAATATACAAGATATCTCTCTCTCTCTCTCTCTGCAATTTTATAGTCAACTGAAAATTCAATTTTGGGATTTCTCTCTCTCTCTCTCTCTTTATGCAATTTTATAGTCAACTGAAAATTCAATTTTGGGATTTTTTTTAATTTAAATGTTTTTTAAATATTTCTTTACAATCTTGAATCTATTATTTTTAAGGTACTGAATCAAAGAGATGCATGAGTAAAAATCATCATGTTGCTTTTTTTCCTCTTCTTTATGTACAGTTGTTTTCTATTTAATAATTGTAGAAAATTGAGTGGAATCACAAGTTTCTAATTGTAGGAATATTGATCTAATGTATAATTACTAATTTCAAAATTTCTATACACACACTAGTATAGGTGTACATGCATTGCACTTAAACACAATTGTTGATCCTTTAATTGAAATTTGTTGAGGTTATTTAGCATTCCCAAAGACATTATTTAATCCCACATGAAATAAGCATATGAAAACAACATAGTTTATTCAATTTTGTATTAAGAACTATTCAATTTTACATCAGCTTATGATTAATCCATTGTTGTCACCCTCCCGCAATATCCCTAATAGAAGCCTCTTCTTCTTATAGGGTCAACGGTCAACCTCTTGGAGACTGCATCCTCAAGCGAGCAACAATTTGTGATAATAAAATCTGTTATTGAAAAGGTAACCAAGAACCAAGTCCTGAAATCCATCCTAAACCAGAACCCTATGAACTCAGTTTTCTAAAGATTTGAGTGATTACTGATGTGATTAAGAAACCAAAACTAAAACAATCAGAACTACTTCAGAGTGATGTTTATGAATGTAACAACAATGAACAGTTCAGAGCATGTACATTAAGTTGTTTCACTAACCTGTATGAATGTAACAACAATGAACAGTTCAGAGCATGTACATTAAGTCGTTTCACTAACCTGTTAACCCAAGACATAGTATGATCAAACAATAGTTGTAATAAATACAAAAATACATATTTAGTGTATAGCTGACGGCATGCTTATATAACCAGAATGTCAAATCACCCACGACTCAAGACATAATATACTGTAAAAATGGTAGCATAAAGAACTTAGAACCTAAGCACAATGTTTCACAATTGCTTCTCACTCTTCACTTCACACCTTTATAATCTCAAAATTATTATCTTTGTTTTCATATTCATAAAAAGATTACCTATAACATAATGTCCACGTTATCAATTCTCACAAAGTTGGTTTACTTATTTGATTCGAAATCATAAGCAATTTACAATTTCTCATTGTTACCTCTTATTCCATTATTTTTTTGCTTGTGGAAGAGATTTGCATTCATTTTTAAATTGACAGCTAACAAATTCGTATAATGATTTAATGTTACAGAATTGTCCAAAGAAGGATATTGAAATCAGTGATGATGTTACCCTATTTGAGGGAAGCAGTTTCCAACAGACAAAGATGCATACAACTACTACAATTCGTATGCAAAGAACATTGGGTTTGGAATTCACGAATACACTTTAGAAAAATCAAAGAAGGGTTCAAGGGAGATTCTTTCCAGGACTTACGCATGCAACAAAGGAGAAAGAGAATGCCGACGGAAAAGGCAACTGGATTGATTATCAACTGTCGTCTGGAAACTAGAGTTTGTTTTGGTGCGAAAATGAAGATTAGGCTCGCTTCTTCCAGAACTTGAACGGTCACTAAGTTGAATTCTGAGCATCTTCATCCTTTAACAGCCCTAATAAAGTAGTTCATCATTATTCTCATAAGCAATGACATCAATCAAGGACTTGCATGAGCTTTCATTGAGATGTTGCATGAAGAGGGAATGAAGCCTTCTAATATTAAAAATGTGCTTAATGTTGGATATCAAGGACAATATGTTGAACACGTCACCACGCAATAGATGGTTAACAATATCAGAAAAACAAGATGAAATAACACTGCCTATGAATGTTTAAAATATTATTAGACATTTCCAAGATAAGAACAATAGGATCCAGATTTCTATTTTACTAAAGAGGTCGATCATCTTAGTACACTGAGAAGTGTGTTTCAGGCCGACGGTAGAGCTAGAGCTACTTATTTAAGTCTTGGAGATATGGTGATGTTTGACAAGACTAATCACTTGGGTTCGTGTTTTGCTTCATTTAGAGTAAACCACCACCACTAGTCCACCCTCTTCAATTGTGCATTGTTTGCCGATGAACGACATGAATTCTTCGAGTGGTTGTTTTCTCAATGGCTTAAGTGTATGCATGGGGTCGCATCAACTATTATCATAATTGATCAGGATGCACAGATGAGAAAAACTACCAAGAGCATGCTGTCAAATACTCATCATCGCTTTTGTTCTTGGCATGATAAAAAAGCATATTGCTAAGCAACAAATGAAGTTAAAGAGTTAAAACAGGGTTGAGATGCAAGGATCTTTGTAAGTCATGAAGATTAAATTCGACATAAATGAAAATGAAGATACTTGAATAACAAGAATGTATAGCTTGCATGAAATTAGGTGAATGCAAACTTAAAAGACTGCTTCCTGGGTGGGAATGATAACAAACCAAAAAAGTGAAAAGTATCAATGCCTTTTTTTTATGGCTTTCTCAATGCAAACACTAGACTTGTTGAGTTCGTGGGTTAATATTATAAGACAGTGGCATCTCGTCGTGCACCGAAATCTCATGAATACTTCATGACTTTGAATACGCTTCTCAAATCTGATTGAAGAGCAAGTTGAAAATACATACGCTAGGGTGATTTTGAAGACGTTTTAAAAGGAGTTTGGTGATCTAATGTCATTACATCATGAAGAAGTGTCGAAGGAAGAGTTGAAAGTTATATATTTGATTGGCAAATATTCCAAAAAAAAGAGAGAATTGGAAAGAAGTAATCTATAAAAAAAATAGTGAGCTCCAAGCTCTATGCGCTTGTTCATGAAACACCGAAGGGATGCTTTGTGAGTATATTTTAAATATATTATAGTTCAACCAAGTGACTTCTATTCCCGATAAGTATAGCTTGCATAGATGGAAAATAGATGCAATGTATAAGTACTTGGGCTTTGTTAATACTATGAAGTTGTAACAAAATGAAGATAACACATATCATTGAAGTATTATAAGATAATGAGCTTTACTGGGAAATTTTAAAGTACTTGATATGGTGGCGGACTCGAATGATCTTCTTTCTAAGCAAGAGCAACAATTAGCAAACTTCATTGCAAAACCGAAGGACGAAGCACAGCACAAGATGGTTCAAACTCTAGATGCTCAAGTGGGGAACCAATTTGATTCAAATACTCACGTGATTGTGTTGAAAGATGGTGAGAATATTATGTTTCGTGATCCCCTCGACCCCATGAAGCCAAAGGGGCATCCTAAAAATTCAACTAGGATTAAAACCGGCTTTGAAGAATCGAAAGAACAAAAGGAGATGAAACAACTAAGATGTGGTAATTGTCAACAATTGGATCACTATAGAACGGATTGTCAATTATTGGTAAATTCAACTTAGTCTCTTTATTTATTCACATTTATTCATATATTTCTCATATATAATTCACTTTTCTCATATACTATTCATTAGCTTCATTATTTTGAAATATCACTAATTAATTTCTTTTTTCTATCATCTAGAAGAAGAAAAGGAGGTGGTTTGCAAGAGCATTTTAGGCCGCAAGAGCAAGATGTAGTTTACAAAAGGATTATGTAGTTGTACAGTTCTTGGAGTAGATGGTGCTATTTGCTCATATGGAATAATTGTTAATGTTGTCGTTCGGTTTCATTATTGGTGAGATGTGGTTGTAAGACTTGTTGATGTAAGTGAACTTGGAATTTGTATGAACTTATTGATGTTATTATTGGGCGTTGGGTTTTCAATTGTGAGTAAGTTGTATAGACTTACTAATGTTAGTGGAGTTGTAGTTGTGTGGTTTCATTGTTAGTTTAATGTTGTACGGTGTTATTGGTTTCTTATATGGACTTGTTAATATTAATATTGGTTGTCATGGTCATGTAGTTGTTAGCATCAAAGTATTGCATGTTGTGGTTATATAGACTAATTGCTTGGATTATGTTCTATTTTGATTATTAGAGTTATTGGTGTATGTGGTCTATAGATTAATTGATGGAGTACATTGTATATTGGTTATCGGTATTTGAAGTTATATAGATATTGTGGTAGAATTGAAGTTCTCATATCCATTGCAATTGTCTTCTTTGACACATGAAACTTTCATGAACTACCTTGCACTATTTTGTTCATGGATATGTTTTGCTTTACTTTTATAAGCGCGGATTGTGAGTAAAACGAGAAAAATGACAATCTTCAACCTGTCGCAATATGGGAACCCAATTGGAAAGATAATTAAAGGTCAAAAAAGAAAATAACATGTTGTCAAACAAGAGTTATACTAATACTAAACACTCCTCTTTCTTTTCACAACAAACTACCAACTTTCGTAATAAGCTTCATAATCATAGCCAATTCAACACGATACGTATAAAAATATTCCTCCTTATTGCCAAACATTCGTAATATACAAATTTTACTTACATTTCCCTATTTTGCCAAAATGCATTCACCATATTAAGCAACCAACTTAAAAATGATTAAATTCATATATGACAAATTTTCCCAACAAAAATACTTATAGTCAAATTCACATACAACATAAATCGAACTCTCACAAAATGACGTTCAAAGTTTCAATCAATTTAATCCCGAACACATTGAACTGATATTGGTCATTAAATTCGCAAATATTGAAGAACAAGCACTCATCAAATCCTAAAGAAATACATCAACCCCGATCTTTAGAGCAACAGATCTAGTGATGGGCAAATGAGAGCGACGTATCAATGCTAGTAAGAGAGAGGAGCTAGTGGCGGTCGTCAGAGTGGCGATTGAGGGAGGTTGTCATCGAGCCGGATTTGCATAATTAGGCGCTGGCGAATGGCAGATCCAGGCTATTCGAGGTGACGGTAGTTCAATACACGAATGATTGTGCTAGTGGGGTTAGCCAGTGGTGTCTCTACTAGCTGGGATGTTGTGACTGTGGTGCCATGGCAAGAGATTGCGGTGTGGGTAAGAGAGGCAGTGATGAACGGGGCCTTACCGGGGAGACAGTGCTCGACGAACGAAGCTCGTAGCCGTCAGAGGGAAGGACGGGTGGTCAAAGAGAGGGGCGGGTGGTCAAAGAGAGGGACGGGTGGTTGGAGTGAGGGAGGCGGTGTTAGAGGGGGAAAAGGAGAGGCAGAGGCATCAACAGCAGGCGGTGGGCGGATGCTGTGGATGATTGCAAGGGGGAGAGCGGCACGAGGAGAGGGAGAATATGAAGCCGGTTTGGAACTACATGCTCGGGTTCTTGGTAGCGGCGGGCCTTGTGGTCGGGGTCTTGAACCCAGATCTAAGGGGAGAGGGGACGGTGAGAGTTATGAGTGAGGAGATATTAATGGGCCCGTTGCACTTTTCAAGAAGCGAAAAATACCTTCAAACACTTCTCACTCTCATTCTGAACAGATCCAAATGTTCTCCTTACTCCACATCACTAATAAGTAAACTTAGACTACTTCGGCTAGCCGAAGCTTTCGCTCCATTTTTCCTCATATAATATATATATATATATTATATTAATATGACTATATATATAAATATATATATAGAACAATTTTTCAAAACCGCGCTGATTTTTTTTTTTCTAAAATCGACTGTTTTTTTTATCAAGAATCGACCCGGGTTTTGTGATTAGCAGGTAATTTCACTATCGCTAAATAGTGGGGGTGCCAACGGCCGGACTATTTAGGATATGATTACCTGCTAATACACCCTTGTAATAGCGGTTTAACACCCTCCTAATAGTCGGGGGTTGGCACCCCGATCTATTTAGGGATAGGTGATTAACCTGCTAATCATCAAACCGGTCGATTTTGATAAATTTAAAAAATAAACAGTCGATTTTTGGAAAAGAAAAAAATCAGGCCGTTTTCGTGAAAGAAGACTTATTCCTATATATATATATATATATATATATATATATATATATTTATATATATATTATATATATTATAACACACATGCTATAGTTATCCGCTCACCACTTTAAGATATAGTAGACTCAATAGTTTATTCTCACCACTTTAAAGAACTATTAAATACTATTATATATAAGGACAATTACTAAAAGATGTTAGATATTTACTTTCAAATAAGCTAATTCCATCAACTTCAGCCATATAGAGCGAACTTCCTATCCTTCTAATTTGATGATCGAACATTGCCTAGTAACCTCTTTTAATAGAAAAAACATCTCCTAAGTAATTGAATTGTAAACTCATGCAGCTTCAAAAAATTCTCTTATGATAGGAAAAAAAATCCAAACAGTAAAAGATGATAAGATTTCTTGTACAGAATAGTATATGCTTAAAAAGGCCAGATATAAGGGTTAAGAGTAAGACGTTATCATATTCTCATTTACCAAGTCAATCTATCTCCAATTATTTATTTATTTGTTTATTTTTTCATCCATCCATCCATTTTGGAAGGAGACATAACAATATTTTGTATGCCTGATATAGACCATAGAAGCAAACATAAAGGTGTCCAATTTCGTTTTCTAAACCTTCATATGTATTTGTTTGTCCTACGTCTAAAGTTTCTACAAGCAAGCCAGAGTGCCCAAAACCCAAAAACTGCGAGAACTTTTTGTTCTATAGAGCTAAGATTGATTTATCTAACAATTATATATATTCTGGATAAACTTAAAGAGAATATGTTATCATGTACACCAGTTAATGTGTCAGGGAATTAATATGCAAGTTTACAAGAATTAACCTTAGTGCACCATGTATCGAGGTTCCAGCTCCAAAAATGGTTGCTTTTGTAGCTAATACTAGCACAGGTTGCACTTGTAAAAGGTTGCGGATTTTTTGCACAACACTTTCTGCCCAAATTTGAAGAGATAAAGTCTTTCTGCAACAGAAACAATTATCAGGGATCAAAATGTTAAGATATGCTAAGGAAATTTTCAAAAACCTACGATAATCACAAAGTACGAGTAAGAACGACTAATGGATAAATCTGTTAACTGGAGTAGATAAGCACACTATTAATTTTTGTTAGATTCAGTAGATAAGCACACTGTTAATTTTTGTTAGAATATGACATTTTTCAAACAATAGACTCATAATGACAACACCACCCTTCATAATTTTATTTATATATGTGCTTCTAATGTCATGTCTAATTATTAGAAAACTAATCTTCGGACGGAGCAGTCAAACAAGTAATTTCTGCAGTTTATGTCTTGTGGAGGAGCAATATGATGGCTTTTGTGGATTATGCCCAAACTAGAATCATGGCACGTGTAGATGCACGTGAGAGAAACATTAAAATTTATTTTTTTTCTAAACCTTATATGCAAAAATGAAAGAATATATGTGACAATGAGATAAATTTTGAAAAATTAATCCTTTTGTCCTATAAGCTATAGCTCATTCTCTTTAATTATTCTGGTGGTCACCGCTACTCTAACACTATGAGGAAAATTTTAATGCGCCTCGTCTTAATATTTGTTTATGCAAATTTTACTTATTTTATTCCTAAGGAGGGCTCCACACAAACTATTACTTGAAGTCTCAACATACTATATATTAGAGAATGAGGATTTTTCCCCTTCTAGGTTTTAAATTTTTTTAATATTTTATAATAATTCTAGTAATGTAAAGCATTGAATTTGATATTGAAAATAACTTCAATTTTTATAACTTTAGTAAGTAGATTGAGTGGATGGAGGAAGAGAGGGAACAAATAGGAAAAGACAAAAGGTCTTGCCATTCCCTATATACTTAACTTTACAATATTAATGTAAAACTACAATTTACCCTCAAACATCCTTCTATAAGGAGTTTGTCCACCACTCATCTACAATATATCTACCCTCACTTCGTACATTATATACTAGTATAGATATTTAGCTATTCAAATTTGCAGGGTACGCATCTTCAACAACTCTAAAACATTCTACCAACACTTTCTTTGGATTCTGATTTACAATGCAGTTAAAGAAGTTGTATGTGTCCAATCACTTGTGTATTCTATATTACGTGGATTACGTACCCCTACAGTATCTGGGATAACTAAATAGCGGCAAAGCCAAGGGATTTGGGGCAAATACCCTACCCCCGGTCCACAATGTTGAACTTAATCCGGTGCTCACGTCTTGCACCTTCGTAACTTAATAATCCCACAGGAACTGTGATGTTAGGTTGAAGCTTGGTTTTCATGTCAAGACTTAGATAAATCCTATTCACCTGAGTACTTTTAATTTGAAGCCGTACTTGTATCATACTCATACTCGTACACAAATCCAAACTCCTTGGACATTTCTTGAATATAGGCATACATTTATTCGACCCTGTACCCAATTATATAATACATATTTTAATTTAAATACATTGTCATACATTTTTTGAACTTAAATCTTGCACTACACATCCACTTCTTGAAAGTTGTTGGACATAGATCAGATTCTGAATTATAATTTTGAAGGGTCATTAGGATGTCTAGTTTAAAACTAATGATTTTCCAATTTATAATCCATATAATGAAAGAAACATAAGATGTTATAAGAAATTTAATTCTCATCATTGTTCTCATATAAATTATTAATTCCAATACATACTATGCAAGTATATAAATATTCATGTAGTCATGTCCCCCTACGCTACCTTTACAAATTTATCGTGTCCCAAACCTACACCCTTGCCTTTATCCGTACCCCTACCCATAACCAAACAATATAGATTGAAGCTAAATAATTCCATGATGTGGAGTGGGGCCCACAAGATATAAGTTTTCAAGCCTTGAATTTGAGTTAGAAAATATTTAATATAATTGAGAAATAATAATGTGTGATCATATGCAAACCAATTTCCACGTTGAATTGAATTCTTGTTAATCCAAAAGTAGGCGACAAGAACAACAGCATGTGAAGATAAATAGATAATTTCTAGGGATGGCGCTAAAGACAGGGAGAAAAACATCAGGTCTTTTTCTCTTTTGGTGAGAGAATAGTTTGCAATTAGCGCATTGGGACTCTTGTAAGTCTTATTTTCCTTTCTATCTTTAGATTTTATATTCTAGAATAGTCAAAAATATATCTAATACACTAAGTTGCACAAATACGAGTGCGAGTGTGGACACGGACACTGAACATAGCAAGTTTGTAAAAGGCAGGATACGGTGACACGGATATATACATACATAAACACCTACATACAAACACACATACATACATACATGTATAATATTTATAAAAGATCAAATATTGATAGAAACACCTATAACATTTGTATGTTTGTTTTACTATTTATAACAATTAAGAATCAAGTTAAATCAAACTAAGAATTAAATCTTAACAGCAAAAGTTTAGTTTTGATCACATGGGATACGAGGAGTATTTTTCAAGCCTTTAGATAAGGGGTTTCGGTTTCTAGATTCAAGAACTTATTGGTTTTGAGCTCGATATACCAAAGAGACTAGTTTAGGGTAAGAAATTGGGAAATCAGGTTTTGCTTTAAACAACATGTGTCCATAGCGTAGCCGCGACAAATCCATGTCCTACATGTGTCTGACACCGATACGAAACTAAAAATGAAGTGTCTGGTAACCTAGTTAACACATATGCATAATCTATTTGTTTAAGATAATACTTAATTTTTCTCGTAATATTGTGAAAATTAAATTGCATAACCGATGGCAAATCCATGGAGAAATAACCTCTCACTAACATATATTGAAATTTTGAATTTGATGTTTTCAATATAACTAGTAATTGTGCAATTACGCAACGGTTCAACAAATGGCAACTCATTGGATAGTTTGTAAGTGTCATTTTCACTCTTGATGTCATTATATCTAGAGAACTGACTGCATTGATTATGATCATGCTTTGAAGTTGGGATTATAATATTTGGTTGTGGTTTTTGAGTTTAAATGTATATTATTTCTCTTATAAGTATCCCGATATTATCGAATGTGATGATTGATATAATTTTTTGCTACCTTTCTAAAAGAAGATATAAAAGTCCTTCCCAATTCTTAGCCAAGACACCGATATAGCTTTAGCTTCTTTCGTTATTAACACAATAGCGAGTAGCTCCCTGCTTGGGCATCAAGGAGACTGATAGAATCATCACATCGCAAAAGTATCTGTACCTAACACTTATTAATTTATTTTTTATAATCAATTAATATAAGGAACAAATTAATAATTTCAATTAATTGTTAACAATGTCCTTTGTTGTAGCCTAATTAGAATTTTATGCATTATATATGTGTTTTCAAGATTTAGAGTCAATATTCTTATTATAAGGAGAGAGATTAATTATAATTATTCTTATTATAAGGAAGACAACAAGAAAGTCAAGTCTTGATGGGACCCAAATGTAGGTGAGTGTGTGTGTGTGTCTGTGCCTGTGCGTGTGTGCAAGGAGAATAATTGTGGATAAAGTTCTAGCTACGACCTTAAAGGTGTCGAAGGATTTGGAAACTACAAACACATACAAGTAAGGCAATAGGCAATATTACAAAAAGAAATAACAACTATGTTCATGAGCTAAAAGTGCATATGGATAAGCAATTAGAAAAAGAAAGAACAAGTTAGATGACAATAACAAAGCATTTACACAATAATTTTTTCAAGTCAACAGCATGAATTCTTTTCCTAAACCAACTATATTAAGGGGCATATCTTCGATGATGTATGGATTTTGTGCAACTCAACAACCTAGCAGGGTGCATATGCAGATTATGATGCGTTAAGAACAGTACATCAAAATATATTTACTATATAATGTTGTTAGTAAAAAGTGTTTTAACAGATGATTTATAGAAAGGACATGATGATGGTTGTAATCCCTCACTGATGCAGTAATTCGCGAATATCAAGCATGAGACATCACAATGTAAGTACTCTTCTGTAAATATATAATCAATATAGAGAAATGTGTTAGGTTGCTATACATATGAACTTAATGTATAAAAGAGAGCTTGTACAGGACATTCGAATAGAAGGTGGAATTTGAAGAAGACGATTTGAGGAATAAATGCGAAAACCAAAAGAGAGTAATGCAGGGAACCCAACCCCTAATCTATCAATAATATTAACAAATCAATCTTTAATCTACATCTACACTATATATAAAAGAGGACTGGGGTGCTAAAACTTTTGATTGCCCCTTTTACCCCTCTCAAATTTGATAATTCAACTTTAATTATTTTGTTTATTTGATTTATCTCAAAGTCTCATTTAATGAGTCTTAACTTAAATTAAATTAAATGCAGATCATCATAAATGATGAGATATAATTAGTTTCTTAGGGCCTTTAAGATTCCATAACGTATTTAATTAAATGCATATATTATGAATCCAATTAACTAACCACTCTTTCATTTTTCCTTTACATAACCTCTTTTTCATCTCTACACTATAAATTACGGTCATCCATTCTCTTCAACCCATCGCATCACCTACTAAGCCAAATTCCTACACCAACATAACGATTTATGAAATATGTTACATGAAAAGTTTGTCAAATGGTTTATAGTGTATGTGGCTTGTATATGTATGTGCACATGCATACATTAAATAATATTTGTCAAAAAGTTTGTCAAGTGATATTTTTCCTATTTCTTCCAAATGGTCAGAAGATAGAAGACTGAATAAACAAGTGCAAACTATAGTTTCAGGTCACAACACAACCCTTTTAGGTGACCAATATGAACAACAAAGATAAAGGAAAGCTATAAATTATTAAATATGCATACCTTTTACTATTACAATGATGGGGCAAGGGCTGGCATGCTCGGTCTATCGACTGAAAGGCACCAATGCTGAAAGAAATAAAAAGTGAAACTGTGACTCTGTCGACACAAATTCATGGTAAAGGGAACAATATCGAGGTGTTTCGAACATAAGCATTCGCAATGACAAAGATGAATGAGTATCCTACTGGAAGTATAGACGTTGATGTAGTTTCATAGCATAAAGTTGTTTATATATGATTTAGTTTCATATGCATTTAGCTGAATCATTTGCTAATTGTATAGACAAGTTCCCCTTGCCTGGTTTCTCACAGTGGTTTGCAAGATCATTGTAGTTAGTCTCCTAAGGTCATTCCATACCATGGTGAATTATTTCACCTTTTTAAGGGGTTTCCATTAATTTCATGCAACTTTCTAGACATAGTTTATGATGAAATTAAGTAGGAATCAATGGATTCTGAGGACTGTTAAACTACTAGCAACTCAGTAGTCAATATTATCAGGGAGTGACCTCCATCCTTGCAGTCTCTATGGTGAGTTACGACCAAGAGGGAAAGAATAACAGAGGGAATGTTGTATTTACTTTTTATGGGCTCTTTTTCAGAGCAGCAGGGAGGAGAGAAATAGAAGGGTTTTTAAAGGCTTCATCGACACATGATTCCACTCCCTTGCTAGCAGAAAATATGGTAGCTTAAATAGGTATTTCAAAGCAGGAAAGGGGTAAAAGCAGATGCTGCAGGAGATCAATGAACTATATCATCATCTATTATCTATATCTTGCTATTCTTTAGTCTATTTGATAAACCATGTCAGTGGGAGTGGCCGGTGGGGGGGGGGGGGGGGTTGGCCGGTGGGGGTGGGTGGGTGGTTGGGAGTGTGTGGTTGTGTGTCGGTAGGTAGGGAGGGTTGTGGGTGGGTGGGCACGTGTGTGCCTGTGTGATCTCCTCATTTCAAAAAGATTTCTCCCAGCGGATCTATCTGCAAAAATAAAACTAGGAGATAGTTAGTTAAAGCAGCGATACTGCAGCGGGTCTATCCACAATTACCTCTTTTAAGTTTTAAGTATTAAAGTTGAAAAGCTTTTATAACTGAACTAAACTTAAAATTTTGTCAGTAGCGCATCCATTCTAATATTATTTACTTATAGCATACCGATAAAAGAGATAGAGAGAGGAATATCTGGAGAATTGAAGTGCTCATCAAAATACTACAAATCAAAGGAATTTTTGCCCAGATAAGGTTGTCCCACAATCAGCAGGCACTTATAATCTATTCATATTAGCAAAAATCACAAAGCATGCGCAACAAATTTATACCTGTCTATCATAAGGAAGTGAACACTGATACCAAGAGCTTCAGTTTGCTTCTGAAGTTGATTGTGCATCATCTGTAAATTCAATTATTATCAAACAGTGGTAAAATGATTAATTCCCATCCACATGTATTATTTAAAATCCTTGGCATATCTATCCATGATTCAGCTAACTTGTTCTATGGTGTCAGATACTTCATTCCAGCTGATAATGGTATCATTTAACTTGCATTAGTACCACACAAATACATATCCAAATTACAAGTAGGACATACAACATGAAAAAACAAATCATGGAATACTTATTTCCTATTTCATAATGAGTCTAAGCTACACATTAAATATTGAGAGCTATCCGCATCATTGCATATATCTCAAATTCCAAATAGAAAAAGTATGGCAGGTATATATCGATTTTGAGGATTGAAAGGGCACATAAAGCACATAGTCAGTGAATTTGGAATCAGAAACAATATATAGTTTTCAGCTGCCTAAAGTGGCTAACTTGGGCGGAACATAACTTTGCAGCCTGAAATTAAAGAGTAACACAGTTCTCCAGTTAGCTGCTGTAGACTGCAAAACATCAAACATGGAATAATGGTCCCGCTCTTCTTATGATAAGTAGTGTGACTACTGTATTACTCCTATGATTAAGTGGAATCCAGTGCCCACTGAATATTGATTTCAACTCAAGTCCGATGTCCCCCATGGGACTTATCACGTAATATAAGTCCAATTAAAAAAATAATAATTACCTCCTGAGAGCTTAAACAATCAAATCAATAGTTACTTGAGAGAAATAGATGTTTGCATGATAAATTAATTAAGTGGAAAAGGCCAATAAAAGGAAATGTGCAGCATTTTTTGATAGTTCAAATATGCGCTACGGAGAGCAACGACAGCAGAGTGACAAGATTAAAGTTGAAGGAGCTATGACAACTAGAATGGGACAAAAAACAACAAAATAATTTGGATCCAAATTTAAAGAGGAAGCTGCCGAAAGAGAACTTTAAGGGAATAAAATTACTTGTCTGGTGAATCCAAAAAACTTGAAATCTAGAAAAGTTCAGCATAAATGGAAGACAGATAATGATGCGGTGTGTGAATTGCAAAAATTATGCGCTATGTCACATGTTCTAGATTACACACACACACACACATACCTATACATATTACATATATATATATATATATATATATATATATATATATATATATACATATACATACATATATATATATATACATATACATATACATACATATATATATATATATATATATGTGTGTGTGTGTGTGTGTACATGTATATGTATGTGTGTGTGTGCGCGCGCTGTCACATGTTCTACATTACATGTATATGTATATTTGCATATATATACGTGTGTGTAGATGTGTGTGTATGTATATATGTATATATATTGACATATATATTTACATATATTTTTATATATATTTACATGTATATGTATATTTACATATATATCTATGTATATACATATGTGTGTGTATACATTGTTGCAAAAAGCCTCCGCCTAGGCCTAGGCTGTACCTAGACCGCCTAATTAGCGCCTAGCGCCTTGGTTGTACCTAAGCTGCCCACTTAGGTTTTGGGAGTGTTTAGGGGAGTACTATCTGCTTAAGTAGACTGTACCCTTTAGGTCTTGATCGTGATTTTCTGTATTGTATCCTCCATGACCTCCAACCTCTTTCAAAATTCTTTAACCTCCAAATATGAACACCTCCACTATCTCCTCTAATCTTCGGCAAACTCTCCTCGATCACCACTTAAATGAAGAAAAAAATCTGCCTAGATACTAGTTAGGCACCTAAGTTTTCTATAATATTGACATTTAGTATCAACTATTGTAATTGAAAAATAGAAAAAGAAAACCTCCTACGTTCTAGGCTTCGGGTCAAATGCCTAGGCCTCCTAGTGCTTTCTATAACCTTGTTAATTATTATTTTGACTATATATGTAAATATATACATATATGTATGTATATATATATGTATATCTATATGTGTATATATATATATATATATATATATATATATATATATATATATATATATATATATATATATATATATATATATATATATATATATATATATATATATATATATATATATATATATATATATATATATATATATATATATATATATATATATATATATATATATATATATATATATATGTATGTATATATGTGTGTACGTATATATGTATGTATACATACACACACACTACATGTGAGAAATTATCATGACGACACCATGAAACCAAGCACCACAAAGGTCCTATAAGTTAGTCAACATAACATTCTAGTATTGCAACCTTTTATATCAACTCTAAGATACTATTACAGCATGAAGCCCAAAATATAAATAATAGAAGTTAAATACATAAATTCCTCATTATTTGCATTTAAAAACTATATAATGTAGAAGGATGCGCTTAGCAAAAACTTTGAACAATTCCTTTAAGGTTGTTCGTACTTGCCTTGAGGGCAGACAAAAATTCAACGCTACTGTAACAACGAATATACAAGAAGCGCCTCATGCAAGCGGTAAATAATTCATCGTCAGAGGGGCTATGTATTTCAACTTCCATGGAATAATCTTTATTTGAAACTTCACATGGGCCCCAATAACTATTCCGAGCTGATGCTGCAAACCATTATCTAGAAGTTCAGTGTTTGAATAGTCAAGATATTTACGCAGAAAATAACTTCTTAGGAGTTCAAATATAGAACGAAGAATCGTCAACTATTCAATAGTCAAATGGGACACTAAAATATAGTTACTAGTTTTTTGTTATTACATGTTGAATTAGCTTCGACATTGATTATAATTGCGGATTAGATAACTAACTAGATAACCAAATAAAGACTTTAAGTAGTAATTAACTAATCATAACCAACCTTACATAAGGCATGCTAAAGTAAAAATGTTATCCAACGTCCATCGCATACAGGCCAAAATAAAATATAATAATTCAGTAGAAAAATAATAGCAAAAGAAATCACATCTAGAATACAAAGTAAATTTCAAACCGGCCAATAATATATTCATGAAGATCTCAAACTGGTCATATGGGCAATATCATACTTTACATTTCAGAACTTTTATTTTTTATCAACGAAATTATTGACTAATAGAAAACCAAAGAGTTGTACACCTGTACCAGTAATTGATTTCAACAGATATAATGAATTGGTTGAGAGAAACTCACACAAACAAAATACACAGATTGTAAATTTAGTAAGTGAAGAGGAATAAGCATAAACTGCGTATTTATGGTGAAGGTATATCTAAAAGGAATCACTTCCATTATCTAGGATCAATTACTTTTCATGATTTTGAGAGTAAGGGTGATATGGTTCATCGAATCAAGACAGGGGGTTAAAATGGAGGAGTGATTCTTAAGTCTAATGTGACTATGTGGTACATACGAGATTGAAGGACAAACTCCATACAGTCATAAGATCAACAAGCTCTATAGATCAAATGTTGGCAGTTAAAAAACAACATGTGCAAAAAAATGTGCGTAGCAGAAATGAGAAAACTACAGTTGTACATGGATAGACATTAAAAGATAGGATAAGAAATAAATACATTGGTAAGAGATGAGAGGTTGCTAATATCTAGGATAGATGAGAGAGAATTCATTGAGATGGTTTCATCATACGTACAACGGAGGCCACTAAATGCTCTTAAGGTTAAAGTTAATAAGGCAAAAACGAACTAGAGATAACATGAAAGGACTTGATCGGAAGCAATTATAAGAAGGATATGACAATAGTTATGTTAGCGGAGGAAATGGCCCATGATAGAAATGAACGGAAGAGCAGGATATGTTGGGATAAAGGCTTCGTTGTTTTTGTTGTAGATAAACTGAACTTAATTCTAAGTATTAAACAACAGCTCACCAATCCGAAGCTTGAGCGCCTTCGATAGACGAAGCACATCAAATCTACAATCCAAATCAAAATAAATCACCAACTTCTCCAATCCCCCAAAATGCACTCCTCTCCACTCTTTGGGAAGAATGCAATTGATCGCGGCCTACAAAAACAAAACCACTTTAGTTCATACATCGCCATTCAAATCGAAGAAAGAATCTGAAGATTCGAACCTGCAATAAGATCTCGGATTTGGCGGAAGGAGAGGGGCCGACGATCTCGACGACGTTGCCGGCGCGGAGAGGGACGCGGTGGAGAGGAGGAAGGAGGAGAGAAGGCCGCTCTGATAAAACCCTAGAGAGGAAATCGCGAGCGGTCTCGTCACCGAGGATCCAATCTCTTGGGTTTTCCATTTTCGTGGAAGCTTTTGATTTTGAGCTACTGATGACCGATGATATAGCGACGATGAAGTTTCCCACTTAGGGGTGTTTGTTTTGTTTTTTTTTTTTGGATACAGCATGGATTTCAAGTTTTGGGATGTAAAAAGTGCTCTTTTTGAGTTTTGGGATTCCATAAACTTTGTTTGTTTCAAAATTTATTTTGGGATATTGAATCCCTAAATTATAAACAAATAATATATTTTTAAGATTTGTGAAATCCACTCTTTTGTTTTGTCCTTTTTTGGGGATGTAAGGTGGATTATAAGTTTTTTGGGTTTTAGAATTCCATAAACCATATTTGTTTCACAACCAATTTTGGGATATTGAATCCCCAAATAATAAAAAACTATTATATTTTAGAATTTGTGAAATTCTACAATTGAGAGAGGATGTAGGTTGGATATTGATGTATTAATGCTAATAATATAAGATTAATATAAGATTAATATATTATAAATAATATAATATTTAATATAATACATCTATTCCTCTATAATTATAGGAGGACCCAAGAATCACTGTTCATGCTTTAGTAAATGCTGCAGTAAATTACTGTAGCATTATATATATATAATATATTATATTATATAATAAATAATATATATATATAATATAATATTATATTATATATATATATATATATTTATATATATATATATTATATATTATAATATATATAGTATATATTCATCATTACATTATGATATATATTACTATTATAATAGTATTATTATTTATAACTATGTAATTATATTATAT
>NC_033801.1:61121566-61128992 GCF_001876935.1 Asparagus officinalis
ATATGTTATTAAAATATTATATAATATTATAATATATAATTATAGTATTCCAAATCCCAAAATATTGATGAAACAAACAAAATATTACAAATTATAGTATTCCAAATCCCAAAATATTGATGAAACAAACAAAATAATACAAATTATAGTATTCCAAATCCCAAAATATTGATGAAACAAACATAATATTACAAATTTTGGTATTCCAAATCCCAAAATATTGATGAAACAAACAAAATTTTAGAGATCCCAAAACCCACAAAAAAATTTATGGATTTCAAATTCTATGGTGAAATCCATATCCATAAATTTTGGGATTTGAAACAAACACCCCCTTACCCTATTTCCTATTACATGGAGGTTATGGATGAAAATTAAAGTAAAAATTTCAATTTCAATTTCACTTTGTTTAGTTTGGGAGTTTTTTTTATAGGTCAGGGGAATTTCCTTTCATTTTCCTTTCCTTTATAAAAGATGGAATGCAAATCAATGTAAAATTTTACAATGTGATAATACAATTATATCTTTATGGTATTAAAATTGATGGTTAAGATACTCTCATCCATTATGTAACAATATTTAAGTAACTTTATATATATTCACTTCACTTCCCTCCTCTTTATTAAAATTCCCAAACAATATAAAACAAATTTGCTTCTGTTCCCCTTATTATAAACTCTCAAACAATATTTTATCTTTTCACTTTTGTTCCTTACCTTCTGTTCCTTACTTTTCCTTTCCATTATTTAACTTTTTGTCATTTCCGTTAGTAAACTCCCAAACAAAGTATTATACTTTCATAGTTTCCCCTTCTCATTTGGAAATTATCACAAAACCTCGAAATTTTTGGTTGATTTGCACACATTTTTCCTAAACGTCGAGGAGTTTAACGAAAGGGTAGATTTCAGTAAACCTTTCTAAGTTTGGACGTTTCTCAGGTGACTCTTACCTTTCAAAATGTCACTACACCCATTTAAGCTTTGGGTTTCTCAAAAAAATCCTCAACTTTTAACATTTTTTCAAGAAAAGCCTTAATAGCGTTAGCTATAATTTTTAAATGGGTGTGTAAGACTACGCAAATGGTTATTTTTGCTAATGAAAATTGTAGTTCGCAATTTTAGTGGCTTTGTGACTAAGAGAATTAGAAGCAGAGGTATGACTAGTCTGGGTATGAATCCTTTCCGTCAGTGAGTCCTTATGTAAGTAGAAGGTAGCCATCTAACAAAAACATTCTTAGTTGAATGGGGTTCTTACAACCCCAAAACTTTAAGGGGGTTTCGTGACATTTTGAAAGTTAAAGGGGGTGTTTGCCAAACATCTAAAATAGAGGTGGTTTTCTAAAATTTAAAATTAATTTTATAGAAAACCCCCATCAACTATGAGGGTTGTCCCAGAAAAACCTCTTCGATTATTTCTGTTAATGTTGGGAGCATTGTAGATAACCTCCCTTGACTTTTAAAATAAGATTTGAGCCCTCAACCTCTTTCACTTAATCCCATCAAGCCAATAATATTAAATTTAACCTAACACTTTGTTGGCCTCATGTTTATGAGTCTACTCACTAATCTTGTTTTGATGATTACAAACAATTCCTAACAACGTGTGTCGAGTGTTTACATTTGTTTTGTTAGGTAATCTACACAAATATCCATGTCGGAGGTTGGATGGAATTGCGTCATAACGATCATATCAAATGGAGGTTGGCGGAAATAGTCGGTATGAAGCCATTTGCACTTCGAGTCATATTCAAGATCAAGCTTCATCTGCATCCAAGACGAGCTCAAATTGAAGGTCAAGATAGCTTGGGTAATTTAGTTTTAGGTTTATGATTTGTGTGTTAAATACTCTAAGCTCAATATTATACACACACACAATTCATGGGTTTATCCGTTTAGGGTTTTATCCACAAACAAAGTTTTTACAAATAAATAAATTCATGTTTATATACATATATGTTTGTTTTCATGTGGATAAGTTATTTTAGTTTAGTTATATATATATGAAACAAATATACATTCATATACATATTCATATGTTTCATATTCTACTGTATATTGAAAAATATTGTGTTTTTGGTGTATAGACTTAATAACTATAGTTTATATCTTTTATCAAGTCTATAGAATCACTTTACAAAGTTTCAAAAGTTTGTTTAAAACATTTTGTCAAAAACATGTCTTGTTTAGTTTTCATGCTTTTGGACTATTTTACAAAATGAAGAGTTTGTACTTTTTGAAAGTGCAATTTTAAAAATTCTTTTTGTAACATGTTCATTATCATGTTTATAAACTTTTTCCAAAGTTTTATATTTTTTGGAATTTATTTGCTATTTTTAAAAGATGTTTGTAATTTAATTTTACTGTTCATTTCAGGCTGATAACATGTTATCAGTTGATTGATGGATCTTATCAGTCGAATGATGAACTCGCCTGGAATTAGCATAAGTTTTTGTTTTTATGACTGATGAACTATCAATCGACTGATGAGTTTATCAGTCGACTGATAAGGTCTTCAGTCGACCGATGAGCTGTGAGTTGCCTATAACGGTCTGTTGGCCTTCTTGTTTTGATGATGATTTAACAAACAATTTACATCTAATGTTATTTGTCTAGTGTTTGTATTTTCGTATTTATTCTAGGCAAACAACGTGTTGGAGGATGGATGGAATCGAGCATTCACGATCATATCAAATGGAGGTTGGCGGAATTGTGGAGTGAAACCTACGCAATTCAAAGTTAAAGATTCAAGTTCAAGCTTCTTCCGCAAGTGTACCAAGTCAAGCTTATTGAAGATCAAGATCAAGCTTGGGTATATTTAGTTTAGGTTTTATATTATGTGTGTTAGTACTCTAAGCTCAATCATACACACACACATTTTATTGGTTTCTATGTATGTATATATATATATATATATAGTGCATTATATATTGTATTTGTGAAAATATTATATTCATTGTTTATAGACTTCATAACAATAGTTTATATCTTTCTTTAAGTCTATAAAATCATTTTGTAATGTTTCAAAATATGGTTAAGCTAAATTGTCAAAACTCATGTGTTCACATTTTCATGTTTTGGACTATTTTGCAAAATAATGATATTTCTCATTTGGATGGTTCTTTTTGTAAACCAGTTTTTGTAGCATGTGTATTATCATGTTTACAATTATTTCCCAAAGTTTTATATTTTTCTGAATTTATTTGATATTTTTAAACAGTGTTTTAAAATCAAAAAAATAGTTTTCAGAACTTTATTTTCATATATCAGTTCACGGTCAACCGTCACGGTCGACCGCGCCTGAGTCCTTTGCATAGTGAGTAGCAGAGACTTTCATGACCTTCGCGGTCGACCACTGCACTGTCAAATCTGCTCCAACGGCTAGTTTCCAGAGCCGTTGTTGAGCTGGTTTTTTTGCTCTTTTCTTGGCTTTCTCTTGGCTTTAGGGTTTCATATAAATACCCCCTTATACCTCAGTTTTCATAAGTAATTCAAGAGGTTTAACAAAGTTTTAATCAAGGGTTTAAGTTTGTTTAAAGTTTGTTTATAAGCTTTTAAGCATTTGAGTGTTTCGGTTTTGTGAATCAATTCCACAAGAGCTTGAGGAGATCATCTATTGAAGTTTGAGCTTTCAACTATTCCCCTTCCACCTTTTGATCTATTGAGAAGTTTTCTAAACTCTTATCTAGCTTTACATTTGCTTAGTTATTTGATTATCATTCTTTAAAGTTAGTTTTTATATTGAGTTTAGATTTGATTATATTATCTCATTGTTACACACACCCACATTGAGCTTTTAGTATTTACATACATAGTATATTGGGATTGTGAGAGATTGTAACATTGAGTTGTGCTTAATTGAGTTCTCGGTTTGTATTAGAGAAAAAATCATTTATTATAATTGTGCCTTATTATGAGAATCACTTTGTAATACACTTGTACACCGAGAGAAGTGTGTGACGAGAGTCGGGAATCGTCCCAAGAGGAGTGATGTCGGTTGACGAACCTAGGGAGAGGTTGTAACCGAGCACTTAAGGGAGACACGTCTAGTTCAACACTTGAGAGGGTGTAGAGTGGGATTGCATGAGTGTGTGAGTTGTAGAGTTTTTGGTAAACTAGAAAACCGTATTGTGTAGTGTAAACGTTGTTCAGGTAAACGTAGAAAACCCGGTTGTGATAGTGGATTTCTCCCCGGGAGTGGGGAGCGGAGACGTAGGACGGAAGGTCCGAACTCCGTGATCATTTTGTGTGTTTGCATTGTTTATTTGCACACTATCACTCTTATCCTGTTTATTTCACCCTTGTGTTACTTTATATATCCTTGCATATATTTTTATCATATAGGATATATCTCTTTGTTCATATTGCTTATCCTAGCTCATATATCTTGTTGTATTTCATACCTGCTAGGATAACTTGTTAATTAGTTTTAATTGGCATAAAATCAGATTAGATTAACATATGACCTAAATCACCCCCCTCTAGGGTCTAACACGGTCAGCTCATCAGTCGATTGATATTGTTCATCAGTCGACAGACTGCCTCTAACGACTAGTTTTTCTAGATTTTTAGGTTTCTATTTTTGTCTTTTTCCTTAGTTTTCTCTTTGTTTTGGGGCTTGTTCTATGATCCTATATATACCACATACCCTCTAACTTCTGAGGGTAATCAAAAGAGTTTTAAAATAAGTTTAAAGGACGTTTAAAAGTTTGTTTTAAGTGTGTTTATAAGTCTTGTTTATGAAGATATTTTCACAAGAGGAAGAGGAGACATCCATTAGTGTTTGAGCTTCATTTCCATCTCTCTCTCGCTCTTGATCTATAGAGAAGTTTTTCTAAACTCAATTTTTAGCTTCATATATATTTATTGTTGATTATTATTTCTTTAAGCTAGATTTTAATATTGGGTTTAGCTTTAATTTTTATTCTCTTTGTTACACACACTCACTTGAGCTTTTAGTATTTTCATACATAGTATAATTGGGGTTGTGAGAGATTATAACATTGAGAGTGAGATTAATTGAGTTCTCACATTGTTTAGAGAACAATCATTTGTTAGTGAGCTTTTATTGTATAGATCATTTTGTAATATACTTGTACACCGAGAAGAGTGTGTGGCGAGAGACGAAGTCGGTTCCAAGAGGAGTGGCGTCAGTAGTAAAGCTTAGAAAGAGATGGTAAATCCGAGCACTTGAGGAAGGATACGGGCTAGAGACCAACACTTAGAGGGTGTTGTAGGCAGTAAAAATTACCTAAGAGGATCGACGACACGTTGCAGACTAAATCGTCGTCCCCAATGTGGTTGAGGACTCATTGCAAACTCGATGGGCGTCTTCGGTCGACATCTCCCTGGGTCCCACTTGGATCATCTCTCACATAGGCCAAGGGGAGGCATGTGGAACAAGGAACCATCCTCAGGACACATCCCATCAAAGTGTTTGACGTATCCCTACCATGTCAACACCAAGTCTAGCCTATTCTAGGCTTCCTCGAGCCCAATAAAAAGGGGTGGGGAGCCTGGCATGTGAACTCTCCTAACCAAGCCTAGAGCTTGTCTGGTAAAGCCAAGCCCGCATAATAAGGCCAAACTCACCTCGGTTCCAGAGCTCACCAGGCCCTTGAGCTCGCCCGACTTCTTGAGTCCGCCTGACGATGCCTCGATTCTAGATCCTGCCTGGCGATCAAAGCTCGGCCACCCCCAGCCCGCCTAAACCTTAATTCTAGAGAAAGGCCATTGAGCTCGCCCGCCAAGACACTTGGGATATATGGATAGTCACATCATGGTCATATCCTACAAGTTGAGGGATCAACCATGCCCTATGCACAAGCATCAATGCCTACAAGTTTAGGCGGCTGGCGGCCCCCAAGTGGTCATGTCCCACAAGAGCTCGCCTAAAAGCCTTTGAGCTCGCCCACATGGCCACTTGCTTATGAGAACAGGCCCACATATTCTACACCCTAGGTTATGATGAGGTGTGGCATGGCCCTCTCTTCAGTAGTCATATCCCACGCCCAGTCATGGAGCTTGCCTACAAATGCTCTCGCCTGATCTTTTGCTTTTGAGAGTAGGCCCGCCTACTCACACTTAGGCCATAATCAAGCATGGCCCCAGCCTCACAGTGGTCGAATCCCACGAATTAAGGAAAGGCCCATGCCTTGCTTGGCTTATAAGAAGACTCCTTTGGCCAACGTTAAAAGGGGTTCGGCATCAGTTGTTCGGTGGAGGTTGGAGGCTAGCTGGCTGGTTGAGAGGCAAAGGCTCGGAGTTCATCGGCTTCACAGATTGGAAATTCGGAGCTTTCCCAGCTGCTCACTCGTTTGAGGCCTTCTCTGTCAGACCCTCTTTCCAGACACTTGGGCCTTGATATTCAAACTCCCGAACTCGATCATAACCGAAGCTTCTACAGACATTGAAGTTTCAAACTGCAACGTCGATCATATCGTCCAAGGAAAGCAAGCTCGACGCAAGCATTTGAGGGAGACATCCTACCGCTATTGAAAGAACCCGCATTAAACAAGAAGGGCCGACCCTTCGCTTCTGTTGTATACTTTCTGAATTTCTTAAAAGGATTTGTAATAACACATTTAAATTAATACAAATCTCACATTAAGAAACCAGGAATTTTACTCCAAACAGAAGATGGCGACTCCGCTGGGGACAACCGTTTCGTCAACCGAGATGGTGGTGGCGTAATATGACGATATTGCGGAAGGGACGACCGTAGAGTCCCTTATTATCGAGTTTGACCAGGCTAAATACGAGGAGTACTTATCTTCTTCCTCCTCCGGCAACAAGGCTACCCGTCGATACCGTAGAATCGCGCGCGCAGCCCACCCTCGGGAGGTGAAGACTGTCATGCCCGAAGACTTTGCCCGAACCACAACAGGGGGTTCCACCTCCCTCAAGCCAACCAAGGCTAGATCAAAGGCCGAACAACCAAACCAAGGGGCCGCTCGCTGGGTGGCCAAGTCATGCATGCAGTCCCTCGACGCCAACACCAGCGTCCCCATTTCTAAGAGAGCTAAGCAGCGGCGACGACGACAAGCTAAGCAACGACGACGACGACAAGCACTCGCCCGCCAAGAGGCGCAGGTACTTACCTCTTATGACGGCCTGAATTATTATTCAGGCCCAAAAAAATTCAAGCAGGGACGTAAGATCCCTAGCTTTGACGAACTTGGCCAAACAAGCGGGGCGCCCGAGTCAGGTGACCTCCACAACTCAATCATTTCAACCCTCCATCCAGGCGGGCTAGAGAAATCATGCGGGGTGCCCAAGTCAGGCGACCCCCATCCAGGCGTGCTAGAGAAATCAGGCGGGGTGCCCAAGTCAGGCGACCCCCATCCAGGCGTGCTAGAGAAATCAGGTGGGGTGCCTAAGTCAGGCGACCCCCACCCAGGCGGGCTAAACACAACAGGCGGGCCGCCCAA